>NC_054712.1:57817494-57916675 GCF_016097555.1 Gigantopelta aegis | reverse complement strand
TCGAGCCTAGTCGAAGTTATTCCAAAGTGCATTGTAATATATTATGTGGTATTTAGTTACTGAAGTTACAGAAGGGCGTACTTCATGAAGCAGCCTCCCTGTTGTTGTTATTATTATTATGTGTTGTGTCTAGACTTTACACCAGGGACATAAAGACAATATGTGATTACTGGTGGTCACTTATATATTCTCGTTTTGTGCTAATAGTATTGTATTATTATGTTTGTCCGAATGCGCCGATTAACGCACCATGAATACTTAGAATATTTCCGTACCATCAGTAGGGTAAATATTCTTTTGTGGGCTGGGGTGTGTGACGAAAACCCTCATTAGTGCCTCTCTCTTCTCCAACTGGACTGTGTGTGTTACTTAATAATTATATTATCATGATTTTTATTTAATTATTGTGCTGCCTTATACAGTACGTTTAAATTACCGTGTTTAATATGCATATGTCAAAGAGAGTTGCGGCTACACTTTATCCTAATGATGTTGTTATATTAGGATGATAGTGTATTGTCTACACTGTTTTTAAGTGTTTAAAATGTTCTGTTGTTCTATTTCTGCAATGGTTATTTAATTAATGTGAGACACTGGTAGGAGATACAACAAAACTAACTAGCGCATTAAATGCAGACGACTCGGTCCTAATTAGAAACGATCAGTAGTTAATCATAAGTTATTCCGTTATCTTATTAGATAACAAATGCCGATTGTTTAAAACACAACTGGTTAATCGAGTCGTCAAATAATTAGCCGGCATGGCTTGATTTTGATTGTCTCCGGTTGGGTCCGCGTGATTTCTTATATAATGGTGGGAGACCTGAGTGCGAGGATTCCGCCATGGAACCGTGGGCTGACGATGCCAGAACGCGGATCCATGGTGGACGTGCCTGAACCGTTTTGGATAGGGGCACGCGAAAATAGTTCCCACCCCACTCGTTTTGATCATGAGAATGGGACGAGGCGCCACGCCTGAGTGATTTATACTCAGTGCTAATCTCTACGCTGGAATGTTGGTAAATATGTTTAAGTTATGATGTGTAATATGCATTTAATGGATAGTTGATAGTAGAGTATATATCTAAAAGGAGATAATATAGTGTTAATCTGTGGTAATTGCTTACGCTTGAAAACTAAGTATTAAACTAGGATTACTATTATCTAAAACTACGTAATGAATCGTTAAAAGCAAGACTGCCAACCATCTGCTCTTAATTGATCTTGTATGATATTGTGATTAGTGTATTATTGTAGTCTTATCATTGTATTACCTTAACACAACAAACTGTATCTTGTGTTTATGAGTTCGTTAGGTTTATGGGTATGAGAAATAGCCTATAAATAAACCAATGGTAATACATTCTTTGTTGTAGTCTTATTTCATGTTATGGATATCCCGATTAATAGTAGACAGTCCTACAAGAGTAGTACTTTAACATGAGGTCAGGTGATCATTAACCCCTACGTGACGAGCCAAACAATAAGGTCTTTTTATAATACCAGCCGAAATGATTACCGTGACAGGCATGGTTTGTTAGAAATGGGTACCAATGCTTACTGAGGTCTGGTATGGTTTATGATGAGAGTAGGTACGATTTACGGTGAGGGTAGGTCCCCACACAAAGGTCACCTTTAAAGGTCATTTTGGGGGGTCATTTAAGGTCATTTAGGGTCAAATTAGTGGAAGTTAAGTGTTTTTTTACATTGTTCTTATCTTTACGGGTAGGTTTTTTTTACAAATATGTTACTTGAAGTTAGCTTTTTATAAATATGATTATAATGGATCATTATATATTACAATTTAGATGCAAACTGTAGGGAAACATGATCTAACAATCAACTGATTTCGAAATTATGTCTTTCTGGGGCAGATCCAGAATTTAATCAACGAGTACCCATGCTTAGTGAGGTCTTTACATGGTAAGTATAGGTACAATTTATGGCGAGGGGAGGTACCTATGCGAAATTGACTCTAAAGGATCATTTTGGAGTCATGAAATTGACTCTAAAGGATCATTTTGGAGTCATTTACGGTCATTTAGGAAACATTAAGGTGTTTTTTTTTTTTTTTTTTTTCTGATTTATGCGGGCAGGGCTTTTTACAAATATGCTACTTAAAGTTCGCTTTTCATAAACAGATTATAATGGATCATTATATATAACAATTTACATCTAAACTATAGGGAAACGTGATATAAAAATCAACTGATCTCGAAATTATGTTTACTAATGTCTAAAACATATGTTAGAAATAATTAATGGTAGCTTTGTTAGAAATGGGTACCCATGCTTATTGATGTTTATACAGAGTAAGGTTTATGGTGATGGTAGGAATCCACGCAAAATGTACTGTATTGAGATCTGTTTAAGACAAGGTTTATGGTGAAGGTATGTTTTCACACTATTGTGACATTTAAATGTCACTTTAGGGGTGATTTTAGATGTCATTGCAAGTCAAAATCAATATTTTGGTTACATTGTGTTAATATCTATGAGAGTAAGTTTTTTTCTAAAAAGTGTTGTTTAAGGTTAACTCTTGATTTTGACTAATTGATCAGTATATATTGCAATATTCATATAAACTAAGAGGAATCTGGAATTAAAAATGTGTTTATTTGACAATATTCATTTCGTGTAACACATCCTTTCCCATGCAGGTTTTAGACCATTATCAATTTATAGAATCTTCACATGTACCAATATGTATGGTTGGATATAGGTCATCCCACATATAACTCGGTGGCATCTTAGCTAGATGGAAGTATTTCAGAACTTCTGGGTTATTTTTTAATATCCTTAACCTGAGTATCAATCCCAACATCTGATTCAGTAGCTCCATACACACAACATACATATACCTCAGTTTATGAGGTCCACAACAGTTCTACTCTTTAAGAATGGAAAGAACACTGTTGGTTTCATTAATAATTAATGAAACATTAGAACTACACTTGTGACAAATGAATGTTACATCTATAATTTTGCAAAATTTACCTTTATCTTTCCTACTCCTTAGATTTTTGTTGGTAGCTTTATGTATTGTTTCTCAATATGAGTGTCAAAGATATAAATATCTTTTCTAGTGGAACTATCAATCTTTCCCAAAACTATGTTGACAAATGTGTTTGCAATTGGTTTGTTTAATGCAAAGATCAGAGCACAACCATCAAACGTAAGGTAAGAAAACTGTCAGTCTACAAATTATCACCCTACGTAGCATTCTCTTGCCACAAGTAGTATCCCAGTTGATCATGCAGGATCAGAGTAACAATGTTTTTTTTGTTTTTTTATTCAATATTCTATGGGACATGGGGTTACATTAGTTTTAAGTATGGGCTCATCATTGGAGATGGTTGAGGATCCAAAAACGGCACATTCAACCAAATAGGAAAGTATGACGCAGCTATATATACACAATATTTCATCCAAGCATGAAGCATATTCTCGAGTTGTGGTTGAATGCAGACAGACACATGACACTATTATTGGTTTGCTATCTTGGTCACCCTAAAGACGAAGGTTTGATACCATTTGGGTAGTCATCAAATACTGGGCAGGACATACTCTACTTGAAACACACTGATTTGATGATTTGTATGGTGATACGGAGTCTACATTTGAAAAAGAGCTAATTTCTAAACATACTTTTAAAGCATCCATAATTTGACAGTAGTCTACATCCTGCTTAAGGAGATTGGAGAAATAAGTTGAATTTAGCAAAACAAGGCAGATATGTATTCCAGAATACACATATACTGCAATCCATTGCTGCTATCTATCAGTCATAATATGAAACAGGTTAGTTATATGGCAATTGTTCATGTTGAATGATACGTTTAATCATAGAAACCAATTAAGATATACCATTTTAATTGTTGCTAGAATAAACAGTGATATTGTCTTTAATTAGATAATAACATTATATCTTAAATAGTGATAATATTCAACCACTCTCTCCCCCACCCCCCACCCCCCCAAAAAAAAAAAATCAAAAAAAAAATCCTCAATTTGTGGCAAATGGCTTTAAATGATCTTAACATGACGGGGTACCTACCCTCTTTGTAAACCTTACACTATATAGCATTGAGCATGTGTCCCCATTTCTAACAAAACGTGCCTGAAATTGTATTTGCTTAGTCGTTTAGAAAGACAGATGGGATCTGTTTAAATTCCCAATAATATTATATGAAGCATATTTCATTTCATTCTACACCAAAACCGGATTAAACAAAACATATATAAATTTATATTTCATATTTTTATTCATAAACATTTTTGGAACAATTGGTTAACTTACACACATCATTTGACTTTATTCAGGTGAGAAACAGTTAATTTAGTGAGTACTCCTTTGTTTTTGTGTAGTAGCTGACAGAGGAAACAATTTCGACAAACCATTTAAAACATGCACATTCCCAGCTAACGCACAGGTTTATGTTTTATAACTGCTATACCAATACAAATTATAATGGCCTGTCAGTTTGTATGCATTGTAGAGCCAGTTATCTACATACAGTATCTGGAAGAATGTATTGCACGAAATTAGTATTGTAAAATAAATGCATTTTTCGTTCCAGATTTCCAAGTTACATACAGTATCTAGAAAAAATGTATCGCACGAAATTAATACTGTAAAATAAATGTGTTTTTTATTCCAGATTTCCCAGTTAACATGCAGATTATACTGACCAATTAACTACATTTAATACTCAAAAGTAAACCTTTAATAGCACTTTCTGGAAAGAACCTAGACTTACAGATAAAACAAAATAAACATTTCGATTTTGACCCCAACTAGCTTCTAAAATAACACCCTAAAGGTCAAAATGCCATGAGTACCTACCTTTACCATAAACCATACTCTACATATATCTCAATAAAGGTCAATTACACATGGGTACCTACCCTCACCATAAACCTTACCCTGCACGGGTACCATTAATGTTTTAAACGACGTTTTAGACACTTATAAACACATTGTTTCGAGATAAATTAATTTTAATATCAAGATTCCCCATAGTATGCCGTGATATGTACTATCCTGTCCGTGGGATGATGCATAATAAAAGATCCCTGGATACTAATGGAAAAATGCAACGGATTTCCTATCTAATGTATGAAGAGTGAACTTTGTGTAGCATATTTGTAAAAAGCCCTACCCTCAAAGTTCTGAAAAATGTAAAAACTTAATGTACCCTAATTTGACCCTAAATGACCCCAAAATGACCTTTAAAGGTCACTTTTGCATGGATACCTACCCTCACCATAACCCGCACCCATCCTCAGCATAAGCTATACTCTGTACAGACTTCAGAAAGCATTGGTACCCAATTCTAACAAACCATGCCCCAAAATGTGGACGTAACCTTTCCCTAAACATCTCCCCCTTTCGTTAAATTATGGATCTGCCCCTGAAATTTCAATCAGGAAGCACCCCTACTAGATGTGTAATGGATATATCTATAAACCAAAGTCATAATATGAACATTATTGATCAATATTATTGGAAAGAATTAAAAGAATCCAATGATTTGTGTCATTTACAGAATATTATATATTCAGAAACAATGACCTTCATTTGACCTTGAAAATGTAGGTCAAATTTACCAATTATGAAAGTCCAGCAAATCAAAATGGAAAGTTTGGCTATTTAGCGTCACAAAAAAACATGTTTAAAGAGTTTCATCTCGCCTATAACTGAAATTTGGTGTCTTTCCCGTGGGCTGTTGTTTTTGGGTAGCAGCAGTTCGAACACAAATTCCCAATTAACGTACAGGTTTAGACAAGTAAGAGTTGCAGATCTGAAAGCTACACATATGTTTTACATAAGAATCAATGTTCAAACCTTCCTGACTCTCCGACAGATAAATCGACCTGGCTCCTGGACTAAGTTCCTTTAAAGGCGTTCTGTCACGGATGGTTGACTTAATTAATGACCTAACAAAGTATTATCTGAAAATATATACATTTGATTTGTTGCTAAAAGTACTTTATTTAACCATTTACATAACTACCATAACCCACTTATTACTGATATTTTGTAAAAATAATTGAATTATGTAGACGGTCCATAATTCGGGAAAAATAACGCCTATTTGGAACGAACAGGTGTTACGTATTGTTTTTGCAGTCACGTGATGGGCAACCCCCGAATAACGGCATTGTCAAAACGATTTGCCAAGCTCATGTAACGAGATCGCTTCACCGTCTTCTGCGACGTAGGGTAAATCGAAAGAAAAACAATGAAAATAAGTTATAAAAATTATATAAACATGTACTGAATGATAATAAGCTTATACATTAATTTATTTTAGCAACAGAAGCATTTTAAACGGCGACAATCCCGACTAGTTAGGCCTTTACACGTACAGGTAAAGTATCGTTTGTTGTACGCGGAAAAATCTAAACACCACATTCATTTTTCACTTTATTAAATTTATTATTATATAAAATATGCCATAACCCCATGACTAATTACAGCTGGCTTGGGATAGCAATTATTACATTTTTAAAGAATACTGTGATCTAGACGGTGTTTATATATGAAGTGGCTATATATACGATGGCCGTGTATATGGCTTCCGCTAACGAGGGCTGCCTATAAACACAGCAAAATTGTGTATAGGCGGTAAATAAGTATTTGATTGATCCATATTACCGAACCATCTGGAACAGAAGGAATACATACTAAATACTGTACGAACAGTGCGTTTTCTAAACGCGGTGGGGTGGTGGGGGGGTGGTGGGAGGTTTGTATGAATCAAAATAAAAATTACAAATTATCAGTTGCTGAGGTAGATTATCTGAAAGAGAAACTAACTTCGAACAGTACACAAACTAACAACAGGGCTTGAACTTAATAATTTTTCTCTGATTGCAATTTTGAGGCTCCTATCGTAAATAATTTTTAAAGTTAATTTTATCGCAAATAAATAGGACAATAACAATAGTGTATTATTATTATTATTATTATTAGCCTACTACTACCTTTTTGGGATGAGGGGGGCGGTGTTTTAGGGGGGGGGGGGGGGTCTATAAAAATGCACGATTAACGTGCATGCACACACACGCACAAACAGGCAGGCTGAACTTGTCCGTGCACGTAAAACATGATTCAACTGGGTTAAGTAATAATTAAGCCAACCTTTGGACGGCAAAACATGCGACAGTAGGCTCCTTTACTGTTTTTTTTTTTTTTTTTTTTTTTTTTTTTCACGCTGTACATTAAACCGAATGACCACTTTGCGAATCAGTCAAAATAATTTGCAATCGTTTAACGAAAAACGACTGCTGGTCGTATGCCACATTTGTGATGCTGGAAAACATGTTATCCGTTTTCGAACCAATCACTATAGCGTTGTAACCGTCTAGACTCTCTTCCCTGCTAAATTTCATGCACACGCGCCTGATAATAATAATAATAATAATAATAAATGGGGAGTTCATGTTCCGACTGGTTATTATTTTAGTTCAGCGCATTCGCAGTTATTTTTGTCATGAAATAATGTAATTTTTAAAATTATTTTATTATATAGCCGGCCCTCATTTGCCAAATCTCTATACACGGTAAACGTTTATATAAAATTCTAAAATGCATTATACGGTTGTCGTATATACACCCTCATCACTACGAGTCTTTTTTGCCGTATTTTTGACTTCCAAATTTAAAAAAATAAATTGTGTCATGGAATTTCCTCGATCGTAGTTCAATTACAATGTTTTCGATCATACAATAACTAGGTTTTGTATTCCAAATGAATGTAATTGCCATTTATAATCCATATATAGAAAAATAAGGCCCACTAAATCCGTGATTGTCACCTGTCCCCCCCCCCCCCTCTCTCTCTCTCTCTCTCTCTCTCTCTCTTTCTGTCTGTCTGTCGGTCTCTCTCTGTCTCTCTCTCTCTCTGTCTGTCTGTCTGTCTCTCTTTCTTTCTCTCTCTTTCTCTTTCTCTCTCTCTCTCTCTCTCTCTCTCTCTCTCTCTCTCTCTCTCTCTCTCTCTCTCTCTCTCTCTGTGTCTGTCTGTCTGTCTGTCTCTCTCTCTCTCTCTCTCTCTCTCTCTCTCTCTCTCTCTCTCTCTCTCTCTCTCTCTCTCTCTCTCTCTCTCTGAACGCAAAGATTGCGTTAAACAAGTAGTTATTCTGTTTTCCTTCACAGGCGAGGATGCGCCTTTAATTTTAAGATCGTCGACAGCGTTTATTGCATACATGTCGTAATAAAGATTCACCACAAACAAACCCAAAACCGCACAGTTTAAAGCATACAGAGAATATTACATGAATGGCCGTTGCATACCATTTATCATACAAGAAATTGTTTTTAAACACGTGTGTTAGGACCCATTTTGTAATATGTACCCATTCTGTAATTAAAAAAACCCCGACCCATTTTGTAATAAGTACCCAGAATGTTATTAAAAAATCTGCCCATTCAGTAATAAACAGAGGTACCCATTCTGTAATTAAAAAAACCCCGATCCATTTTGTAATAAAAATTACTAATTCTGTAATAAATAGGTATTAAATATATATTTATAAATTTAAATAATTTTAAACATTCGGTGACTGCCTCTGATGCGAGACGTCTAAGGTCGATCCCACTAAGTTGATTTTAGGTAGACCAATTGACATTCCCTATTCCATCCAGTGCTCCACTACTAGTATATAAAAACCTAGGTCTGTACTGTGGTTAGTGGCACATACGAATGTGGGAAATATCTTCAGTAGTCTTTGTGTGGAATTTATAGAAGCATCTGACTAAAAATATGTGACATTTATAATTCGGCAATTATTTCAGTATCTGCTGAAAGGGACTTCCGACTAAAGGTATTTTTCTCCGAAAACTGATATTAATGTATAGTAATCTGTTCTCCACCTTCCAGTGAAACACCTAGGCAATAACAAAAATTAAAGTTGTGTGATATTCTCTGCATTATGTAACAATCTTGAATCTCCCAATGATTAGCTATTCAATGTCACATCTCTACACAACAGAGTAAAAAACAAACGTTATGATAAGAGTTTAGACGGTTTACAACAGTTAATCATTATACGGTGCATTGTGTATAGCAAGAGCAGTGCTGGACGTCATCATAATCTAATATATCCACAGCATACAGAAATGGCACTGGCCCCTCTTTTGTGGTACCTTATGATCCAATATGTGTACCTGTGATGTGTTCGTGTATGCTGGTCAACCACGCGTGACCACATCAGTGCAGTCAGTGTGAGCTCTTTTGGTAGCCATAGCTACAATACAAACACCCAAGCTATCTTTAAACTTTGACCCTTGTCTCTTTCTCTCCCATTGGATAATTAACACTCACCTGTAACTGCATGCTTTCTTTGGACTGACCAGACAGGACAGAATTATTTAGTATTTGAAGAAACAAGTTCAGATAAGAGAGAAATAGTAGAAGTTTAATTTAAAGGTTTCCCCAGTTGTTATGGAATATATCAACACAATGCCTACGTGTAATTCATATGGGTGTGTCTTGTGTATTATGTTTACATGAATAAAAGATGATGCCCTAACCCGTAGCTGGTGTTGTGAACTTTGTTGAACCAAGCTTCACGCACAAAATACCGACTGCTACATAAGTTTTCCAATAAAATTGGCTCCCTTGTCCGAGTGAATTCTCTTTGGAGCCGACGTAGGGACAACGTTCATCTAAAACTGTGGGATCTTGGACAACTGAAAACCAACGTTTGTTTCTGTGCAGAACTTTCAAGAATGTGTTTCTACAGAACTATTGTGGTACCAGACTCTGATTAATGTGACTCTTGCGCCTGTGTTATCAGTACTTTTTTTTTCATCATTCGGAAAGGATATGTAAGTGCATTTTATTTATTTATCCTTTCACTCTTGTGTATTTTTCCCATTTTTTCCTAGAGCTCTAGAACTACAGTAATGTAATTTATTTCATTGTATTTTTCTACTCATTTTTGAGTTTTACATTGTAAATTATTTTCAATTATTTTAATTCTAATGTTGTTGTTTTTTGTTTTTTGTTTTTGTTTTGAACCTTGTGTACCAGTACTACAGCTAATTTAAATTGTGTTGAGTTTTTTGCCCTTACTGTACAGAAATTTAAACCCACTGAGTGTATATTGTTGTTGCATTCAGATTTTCTACATTCATTTTTTTTTATAAATGTTGGATATACATTTTCTAACATAGATTTCCTTTGTAATGGTTTAAATTATCAAATGGCAGAATAAGTGTCAGGTGATTGATTAAAATAAAACGCTTAAATCCTATTTAGGTAGCCTACGTAAATTAACTAAATTAACTAAACATTAGTATAACAGTTATCTATATTGTATATATACATAAAGAGTAATTTAACTTACCTTGTTAAATTGCAGTAGGAATTTGACAGTTGACGGGACTGAAGACATGACTTAGCACAACTAACCTCTCATTCCTGTCTATTCTCAAACCTTTGTTTACCTTGGTTTCTACTTCCGCTTCCGGTCTGAAACTTCCTGTTGTGAAATTCCCTTTTATAACTGTACTTTCAGTTGTAACTTCATACAATGTGATCTGTACTTAACATTTTCTTTTTGGATTTGTTTCTAATATTTTATTTCAGGATTGCAATTGAATATAGCTACACGTATCAATTAGATTTAAAAATTAAGCATTGTTGATAATTTACATTATCACGTTTTAATTTATTGATTGCATTACTTTTCAGAAATTGACTAGAGTCGAAACCAGCCACACATGAGTCGTACTTTATGCATTGAGAAATAATTCATTTGTTTTCAAAAATTACTTTGATTTCAGTGTGATTTTCAGCCATATTGCTTTTGTACTTTGCTGTTAATAGGTTTCACTCGTTTATTTAATCTACTTACTTCATACTTTGTGGAATTGAACTTAGTCAATTATTTTGTTTGTATTTTTCACATTGTTTTATGAACATGAACATGTTGAATTAATCTGGTGATATTTTCTGGAGTTGACTATACTTACTGTCTGCTGTTTGTCCAGAAACTTAGTATTTGTTTTTGTATTCTTTATAACTTGGCTGGTAATCATAATGGAATTGAGTTCAGAAGAGTTAGAGAATATGAGTGCTTTGTTTCGGAAAATGGGAATGTCTCCAAAAGACGATAATCCTGAGGATTTTAAAGAATGGTTATCCGAGACAGCACATCAATATAAACCCAAGAGGGAACAGGAAGGAGATACTGAGAAATATTTCTTTGATTCAACTACCAAACCTGGACCTGTTGCATACCAGTCTTTTCCTAGACTCCCGTTGTTTAGTGGTGAGCCAGGAAAAGATGCTGAATATGACATCTGGAGATACGAGGTGGATTGTCTCATTGAAGCTAGGACTCATTCCTATGAACAGACCTTGCAATCTGTAAGGAAGTCACTGAAAGGAGAAGCTGCAATGATGGCGATGAAGCTTGGTACCAAGGCATCCATGTCTGAACTTCTTGGAAAGATGAAAAGTGCTTTTGGGACACTTAGATGTACTTCTTCTCTTCTTTCCGAATTCTACAGCTCTAGTCAAGGAGAGGGTGAGGATGTCGCTGCTTGGAGTAGACGACTGGAACGTCTTCTATTTCAGTTGTCAGAACAGAAATCCATTTCCTCTTATGAACAGAACGAAATGTTGATAACAAGATTGTGGGATGGACTTAATCCATCATTGAAAAGTTTAGCAGGTTTTAAGTATGAGACTCTTCATGATTTTGATGAGTTGAGACTTTACTTGCGTGAGGTTGAGTTTGATTTAGATAGAAGCAAGGCACAGAGAGCAAATGGTAACACCAGATCTGCATCAGTAAAGATGGCTGCGACTCCTGATGGCACACATTCAGAAGTTTCAGAACTGAAGTCTATGATCCGAGACATGCGCACCAAGATATCCGACATGAAACAGAATCAGCAGTGGGTCATGGGACAAGTTTGTCAACATACAGCTGCTCCGTTTCATCAGAGGTCATCACGTGATGAACATCGTGGCTATTTCACAGGCAGAAGTAATTATCGTGTCCGTGGACAAGGTTTTCAAAATTTGTCAACTGATTTTTCTGGTAGAGGTGACAGATCCTTTGGAAGATTCCAACAGAACATGGATGAACATCATCAACGTGCTGCATCAGCTCAACGGGAAACACCGACAACTCAGATTGATCATCCTGCCTCTGATACTGAACCTGTTTGTTGGAGATGTGGCTATCCCGGCCATTTATCTTATGGATGTCGTGTTAGATTGGATCATCGCAGACGTCCTTTAAACTATCACAGGCCTATGGGAAGGGGGCTTCCATAGGTGAATGTCAGCGCCCCACGGAGATTCCTGACGGTTTAGTTGGTGATCCCAATGAAGTATATATTCAGGTGGAGAATATTTCTGTTTGTGCTTTGTTGGACACTGGTGCTAATGTTTCAATCATGTCTAAATCGTTTTATGATCAAAACCTGTCACACATACCTCTAGAGCCTTTGGATAACTTGTTGAATATTGAAAGTGCTGGTGGTGATTTCTTACCTTATTCAGGATTTGTGAATGTTCACATTTCATTATCAGGCTGTGGAATAGATGATCAAGGAAAGTGTTGTTTACTCCTAGTCGTTCCTGACACACGGTACAACGCAAGAGTTCCAGTTCTTCTAGGTACGAATATCTTATCTCGTTTCTTGGATGACTGCAGAACGACGAATGGGACCAGATTCTTACAGAAAGCAGATTTACACACACCTTGGTATTTAGCTTTCAGAAGTATTGTGCTACAGGAGAGGGAACTGATCAAGAATGATGGACGATTAGCTTTAGTCAGGAGTGCCGAGTTGCAGAACAACATTATACCTGGTAACAGCACTGCAGTGATCAAAGGACAGTTGAGCAGACATATTGATTATCATCGAGTTTGTGCCATACTTCAATCAACCCCACGTTCAACTTTGACAGGTAATCTGGACATCACACCAACTGTAGTGAGTTACAACTGTACAAATGTAGATGAAGTTGAGGTTCATGTATCCAATGTCACCACCCACACTGTTGTTGTTGCTCCCAAAGCTTTACTGTGTGAACTTCAGCCTGTTACTATTCATGATTTGCCGGTTGGTGAATCAATGGATTCGCAAAGTATCTTGGAGCAGGTTGAAGTTGACACTGACGATCTTTCCACAGAACAAGTACAAGAAGGAGTTGATGTCATTCTGAAGTACCAGGATTTGTTTTCGAAGAGTGACAGTGATCTTGGTCACACAACCCAGGTGAAGCACCAAATTAACTTGGACTACGACTTACCATTTAAGCAACGACATCGACGTATTCCACCGGCAATGTATGAAGAAGTCCGAAGTCATCTTAGAGATCTTCTTTCTGCAGGGGTGATCCGACCTTCACGTAGCCCCTGGGCATCCAACGTTGTTCTTGCTAGAAGAAAGATGGTTCTCTTCGGATGTGCATAGACTACCACCAGCTCAACAGCCGAACCATCAAGGACTCTTATGCACTTCCTCGAATTGAAGAGTTACTTGACTGCTTAGGTGGTAACACTTATTTTTCAGTTTTAGACATGAAGAGTGGATATCACCAGGTGGAACTTGAAGAAAACCACAAGAAAAGAACAGCATTTACAGTCGGGCCTTTAGGTTTCTTCGAATACAACAGAATGCCATTCGGATTGTCAAATGCACCTGCTACCTACCAACGTTTGATGGAACAGTGTTTGGAAGGACTAAATCTGAATATCTGTCTGGTGTATATTGATGATTTGATAGTTTTCTCAAAGTCTTTTGAGGAGCATACAGAGAGACTACAGCAAGTATTCAAGCGACTTACTGAATGTGGTCTGAAACTAGCTCCGAAGAAGTGTAAGTTCTTCAAACGCAAGGTAAAGTATGTTGGTCATGTCGTTTCTGCTCAAGGTATTGAAGCAGACCCAGCAAAGATAGAGAAGATTCAACACTGTCCAACACCCACTACACCAGAACAGGTACGACAGTTTCTTGGGTTTGCTGGTTATTACCGGAAGTTTGTCAAGGATTTTTCCAAAATAGCCAGACCTTTATCACAGCTGATGCCCAAGACTGCATCCAGGAAATACAGACACAAGAAGCCCGTACATAGCACCACGTGGACATGGGGCTCTCAACAAGATGAAGCTTTCAGGACTTTGATAACCTGTTTATCAACACCACCTGTTTTGGGCTATCCAGATTATTCCATGCCGTTTGAATTGCATACTGATGCTAGCAACCATGGACTTGGTGCCGTTCTATATCAGAAACAAGATGGTAAGATGAGGGTTATTTCTTATGCCAGCAGGGGTTTGAATTCTTCTGAAAAGAATTATTCTGCCCATAAGTTGGAATTTTTGTGTCTAAAGTGGTCAATTTTTGAGAAATTCCACGATTATTTGTATGGTCATAACTTTGTGGTCATGACTGACAATAACCCGTTAACCTATGTTTTGACAAGTGCCCGTCTTGATGCTACAGGTCATCGGTGGTTAGCTTCTTTAGCTTGTTACAACTTTTCAGTTGAGTACAGACCTGGCAGAGCTAATACAGATGCAGATGTTCTGTCTAGGTTGCCCAATGACCAGGATGGAATACAGATGGAGCAGATACCCCTGGAATCCGTGACTGCTATCTGCAATTTGGTCCATGTGTCCAACCATGTAGAGAGCTTGTGTTTGTCAAAAGCTGTTGTTGATACACACGACGTGGAATTAACCGATGAAAGGTGTACCATGAATGCCAACGAATGGATACAGTCACAAAACAGAGATCCAGATCTGAAAGTAGTCGTTACAAATCTGCAGAACAACACCAGACCCGACAGAACCCAGTATATTGGAAATGGAGAAATAACAGCACTCTTGAAGAACTTCAGCCATTTCCAGTTGAGACATGGAGTGTTATATAGGATTACCAAACATGATGGTAATGAAGTTGCACAGTTGGTGTTACCTTCTGCAAGTCGATCCTCAGCATTATACAGTCTTCACAACAATGTTGGTCATCCAGGAAGGGATCGGACACTTTCACTGTTAAAGGAGAGATTTTACTGGCCTGGTATGACGAAAGATGTCCAGAACCATATAGAGTCATGTGATCGATGTGTGAAGCGCAAGACATCAACTGCATCAAGAGCACCACTGGTAAGTATTGAGACATCACAACCACTTGAACTCGTCTGCATGGATTTTCTTGCTCTTGAGCCATCCAAAGGAGGTCAACAGTATGTACTTGTTGTGACAGACCATTTTACCCGGTATGCACAGGCTTATCCGAGTAAGAACATGTCAGCAAAGACTACTGCTGAATTGTTTTTCAATAACTTTGTTGTCCACTACGGCCTTCCAAAGAGAATTCACTCGGACAAGGGAGCCAATTTTGTTGGAAAACTGATGACGGAACTGTGTAACCTGTTGAACATCGACAAGTCATCTACGACACCTTACCATCCAATGGGCAATGGCATGTGCGAACGGTTCAACAGGACACTTTGTGATATGCTAGGAACTTTGGATTCCAACTCCAAGAAAGACTGGAAAACTCATATTGGACCACTGGTACATGCTTACAATTGTACCCGACATGAAACCACTGGTTGGTCTCCATATTTTCTTATGTTTGGCAGGCATCCAAGACTTCCTGTTGACTTAGCTTTTGGACTTGACATTGAACCAAGCAAGCCAAGGACGGTATTGAAGTACACCAAGTCACTACAGAACAGATTGAAGAGTGCCTATAACCTAGCTGCGGAACAGGTCAAGAGGTCACAGTCTCGTCAAAAGAAGTACTATGACCATAAAGCCAGAGCTGCTATTTTATCCATAGCTGATAGGGTTTTGGTTAAAGTTGTAGCTTTTGACGGGAGACATAAGTTGGCAGATAAGTGGGAAGACGATGTATATGTTATCCTTGACCAACCCAATCCTTCAATTCCAGTTTTTGTTGTTGGTAAAGAGAATGGGGAGGGGAGGAAAAGGACATTACATCGTAATCTTTTACTTCCCATAGGTGCTATCTTAGGTCACGACTTACCTACACCTAAGCCACGACGGAACATCCAGAATCCGACACCTGTTCCAAGGACACGACAACGACGTCAAACCCATTTTTCGGGGTCAGAGAGTGAAGATGAAGAATTTATTCTGATACCTGTTGCTTCATCAGGATATCCGTCAGATTCAGCTGCTCATTCAGCTGATGGGCCATCTGAGGATAATGATAATGATGATCATAAGGAAGATGAAGATGATAATGATGATCATAAGGAAGATGAAGATGATGATGATGAGGTAGAACAGGATACTGAAGAAGGATCTGATGAGAATAGTTCAGAGGATGAACAGGAAGAACTTTCTTCAAACCCAAATATCTCTGACCAGACTTCCCTGAAGACCGTCAATCCGACTGATGTTTTGGATGAACTCCCAGAACCAGATCCAGTTGAGCTTGATGAGACGTCTCGACATTCACTTTCACCACCTTCTCCAGCTCCAAGGAGATCAAACCGAGACCGGCGGAAACCAAGGTGGATGACAAGTGAAGACTATGTTATGTCAGCAACAGTTCAGCAAGACTGGGTTGCTAGAGCTGATTATGTAACTTCACTTATTTCCCAGGGTCTACTTCCCAATGAAACTGTGGTACATGATGCACTTCTTCAGCATATTTTAGGTAAATGATGAGGACATCATTTCACGGTGGGGGGAAGTATGTAGTACACGTGTATTTTAAGCATATAGGTTTTATGTAACTGTTTAATTTCAGGTTCTTAGAGGAGTATGTACCTTTAAGTATGGTATTTAGTATGTATTTCATTAATGTTTATTTTCAGGCTGTAACAACTACAGGTTGAACAACATATCACTATAATTAACATTTTATCACCTGTTTCTAGTATTGCCCTGTACCTGTGATGTGTTCGTGTATGCTGGTCAACCACGCGTGACCACATCAGTGCAGTCAGTGTGAGCTCTTTTGGTAGCCATAGCTACAATACAAACACCCAAGCTATCTTTAAACTTTGACCCTTGTCTCTTTCTCTCCCATTGGATAATTAACACTCACCTGTAACTGCATGCTTTCTTTGGACTGACCAGACAGGACAGAATTATTTAGTATTTGAAGAAACAAGTTCAGATAAGAGAGAAATAGTAGAAGTTTAATTTAAAGGTTTCCCCAGTTGTTATGGAATATATCAACACAATGCCTACGTGTAATTCATATGGGTGTGTCTTGTGTATTATGTTTACATGAATAAAAGGTGATGCCCTAACCCGTAGCTGCTGTTGTGAACTTTGTTGAACCAAGCTTCACGCACAAAATACCGACTGCTACAATATTGTAATATTTAATAATTCAATTAGTTGTGGGCAACGGAAGGGGACATAACTCTTACTGTCCCATAGCGCAGACTAACGTAGTAAATATTTAACCTGCAAAAGCCTCCAGTCTGTGGATAGATACACAGGCAACTGTGATGTCAAGCACGCATGTGATGTGGGGCGGGACATAACTCTTACTGTCTCATAACGCAGACTAACGCAGTAAATGTTTAACCTGCAAAAGCCTCAAGTCCATGGATAGATACACAGGTAACTGTGATGTCAAGCACTCATGTGATGTGGGGCAGGACATAACTCTTACTGTCTCATAACGCAGACTAACGCAGTAAATGTTTAACCTGCAAAAGCCTCAAGTCCATGGATATATACACAGGTAACTGTGATGTCAAGCACTCATGTGATGTGGGGCGGGACATAACTCTTACTGTCTCATAACGCAGACTAACGCAGTAAATGTTTAACCTGCAAAAGCCTCAAGTCCATGGATATATACACAGGTAACTGTGATGTCAAGCACGCATGTGATGTGGGGCGGGACATAACTCTTACTGTCTCATAACGCAGACTAACGCAGTAAATGTTTAACCTGCAAAAGCCTCAAGTCCATGGATATATACACAGGTAACTGTGATGTCAAGCACTCATGTGATGTGGGGCGGGACATAACTCTTACTGTCTCATAACGCAGACTAACGCAGTAAATGTTTAACCTGCAAAAGCCTCAAGTCCATGGATATATACACAGGTAACTGTGATGTCAAGCACTCATGTGATGTGGGGCGGGACATAACTCTTACTGTCTCATAACGCAGACTAACGCAGTAAATGTTTAACCTGCAAAAGCCTCAAGTCCATGGATAGATACACAGGTAACTGTGATGTCAAGCACGCATGTGATGTGGGGCGGGACATAACTCTTACTGTCTCATAACGCAGACTAACGCAGTAAATGTTTAACCTGCAAAAGCCTCAAGTCCATGGATATATACACAGGTAACTGTGATGTCAAGCACGCATGTGATGTGGGGCGGGACCTAGCTCTGTGGTACAGCGCTTGCCTTATGCGCGGTCGATCTTGGATCTATTCCCGTCGGTGGGCCCATTGGGCTATTTCTTCTTCCAGCCAGGGCTCCACAACTAGTGTAACAAAGGCCGTAGTGTGTAATATCTTTTCTGTGGGATGGTGCATACCAAAGATCCCTTGCTGCTAATCGAAAAGGGTAGCCCATGAAGTGGCGACAGCAGGTTTCTCTCTCCCAAAATCTGTGTGGTCCTTAAAGGGACATTCCTGAGTTTGATGCATTGTAAGATGTTTCTGACTAATAAAATATTTCTACGATTAAACTTACATATTAAATATATTTTCTGGTTTAGAATATCAGTGTCTTTCTGGTCGTCTTAATATTTGTAAGAAGCCCAAACTAGACTTAGAATCCAAATAATTTTGTACGTACGAAAAAATATTTTTTATGAAATAAAATGAAATTTAACCTAGTGCAAATATTATAACGATCAGACACACGTTTAATATACAGCCACTAATATTCTAAACAAGAAAATATATTTAATATGTAAGTTTAATCGTAGAAATATTTTATTAGTCGATAATATCTTAAAACATTGAAGCAAACTCAGGAATGTCCCTTTAACCATATGTCTGACACCATATAACCGAAAATAAAATGTGTTGAGTGCGTCGTTAAATAAAATATTTCCTTGCTTCCTTCCTTCGTGTGATGTGTTGCTCGCGAAAGGTGAGAACAGAACAGTTTATTTCAGTCTGGCTGTTCAGAAACGGCATATGAGGATAATTCAAAAATAATGATAAATACATATGTGACATGGTGGTTTACAGGAGGATTGTATATGAGTTAAAACTCACATCAAAGTATACCACATACAGAATATATATGGTTTAAGCTGAGTAACGAAACTAACTAGCCATAAACAAAACAATTCTTTTTACATTGAGCATATCCTACTCCGCCTGTGGTTCCCGTCATGGAAGTCTTGTTTTTGTATTTTTATTATTTGTAACCATGGCAGCCTGCTTTTAGAATTCATTATTGTGGGGGCGAAAAGAGAAAACACAAATTTGTGCACCCATCCATCCACGCACTCTCGTTTCAGCTAGAGCACCACAACTGGCATTAATCATCCTACATTACATTTAAAAAAAAAGTTGTATTATGTTATTTTGAAGGGTATTTCCTCGTTTCAATATAACACACTCTCGTTTCACTCTACTGTAACTGTTACAAATGTGTTGAATATGTGAAGATTAATTTTCACGGATTAAAACTAGGGTCTGCTTTGTAACATCCCGACCGCAGCTCATCCTCTATGATCGCCCTACTCGGGAGGTATATAGAAAGGATATGGGGCAGACGGGCAGTGCTCCTTCTACAAATGTCTTTGTTAGTTTAAAACTGTCATTTAATCCGATTTAAAGCAACGGGGATGTTTTTCTAAATATTAGCTCATACTTCATTTACATGTTGCTGTGGTGACAGTGTTGTCAGAATAGGAAAACAAATCTATGAAATGAGTTAATTATCTGCAACAAACAACATCTGCAATGAAAACATTCGTTTTACGAGTTTATTAAATAATTTAGTCCGAATTCCAAGTCTTGTTGGACATGGTCGGGTATCCTCACATATTTGCAGACTTCCGCCACAAGATGTCAGCGTCAAAAGCTGAAAATAAACACAAATATTCAAGTTATATTTTATATCTTTAGACTGTTTAGATTTTATACTCTTTAAATTTGAATCAGCTAGAGTGCATTTACCACCACCACCACCACCACCCCCCCCAAAAAAAAAATTAATAATAATAATAATAATAATAATAAATAATAATAATAATAATAAAATAATAATAAATCAAACCTAACAACAAATAACATTCCTCGATCCGCCCCTGAGAATTAGACAGTGGTGGGGGTTGTAGTCTAGAAGCTGAATATTGATATATATCTGATACAGTTACAATTAATGACTCAAATATGAAAGCCTGCTTAGTAACTGTCGTTCTTTGATTCCCTTTCAAATGTCGTAACTTTAGTTCCAATATGGCTGAAATTAGTGATTCGAAGATGAAGTAGTACCTGTTTAGTAATAATATGATCCTTTGTATCCACCATAGGTTCCATATGTTGGATACCCGTAGATTGGCATTCCGATAGATCGTCTGTAACCTAAAAAAGTAGAAATTTGCTTTTAGTAACAATCACCTTAAAGGTAGAGTAAACTCAAACAAGAGATTTATGTGTTGGAAAGATGCATACCCGGACCACCAACACATACTGACACTTTAACAAGTGAAAAACGCGTAATTGTAGAGTTAAAGGGACATTCCTGGGTTTGCTGCACTTTTTAAGATGTTATCGACTAACAAAGCTTTTTTAACGATTGTAATTACATATCAAATATATTTTTCTGCATACAATATTAGTGTTTCTGATCGTTCTACTATTTGTACTAGGTTAAATTTCGTCTTATTTCCTAAAATATTGTTTTTTCATACGTACGAAATTATTTGAAGACAAAATCCAGTTGGGGCTTCTTACAAATATTAAGACGACCAGAAACACATTGAATATACAGACACTAATATTCTAAACAAGAAAATATATTTAATGTTCAAGTTTAATTCTAGAAATATTTTATTAGTCGGAAACATCTTACAATGCAGCAAACTCAGGAATGTCTCTTTAATAAAAAAAACATGATTATTCCTGCTAACTGGGGGCAGGCATTTTGTTTCGTTTTTGTGACGTCCGGTGGTATAGCTTGGGGCGAAGTGACGTCATCTCTGTCCATCTGCTCTATGCAAAGTGTAAACAAACGCTCTAATTTACGACAAGGCGCTTCGCTTTCATCAACCTGACTTGTAAAACAACATAAATGACTTAATAGTATAATAAATTATTTAACTAAATATATTTCAATTTTCATCAATAGAACGAAATGGAGTTATAGTATTTTTCTTTTTTTTTAAATCTAAAGAAAAAAATGCATATTATTAAGCCTATTGGTATGTTACGTTCGAGAAAAAACGACCACTCACGATACCCAAGTGATAATTTTCTTTTCTTTGGGACAACGTAATTGGTCAGTTTTATGATTTTAGATGGAAAAGTCTACTTAATCACGGGTTTTACAGAATTACTTACAATAATAAAGCAAGACGGCTGATCGATTACGATTAGAGGGGTATCCGTGCAGTTAACACACAATACCCTGTGATCTTAATAAAAGAGGCACGTCTTTTTAGTGTGTCTAGACACAGTGTCTGGGGACCGTCTAAATATACACCTGCCAATCAGGAACCACAGGTACAGGCCACGGGAAGAAACGACCAATTAACTAAGAAAACACTCCGATTATTATTTCAGTACGTGGGTTAATTTATGTACAAACCATAATACAGTTATTTCAACACTTTGACAATGGTAGTTTATTTTGTATTAAATATAATATATAATTGTTGCTGGCTTACTGGGATGACTATTATTACAGAATATTGCGATGCATCCGCAAAAAATCAGATATTTTTCGTTTCTTCAGTTCGAAGACTAATTCCTGACGTGACACGTTAGGTATTACGTAACCACCAGCTCGCCAGAGGGCGTATTCACTGGGATGGTACAAAATGGCTGCGCCCGTAATATATATAATAGCCGTCACATTTAACCGTTTTATTAATTAACTATACGATTATACTTGTTGATATTAAGCAATAATGTGCATTATATATCGTTGAATACGCATACCCGGTGAAATGCCTTGATTGTCCCCTCCTTTAGGAACAAAACAAAATATTTCACAACATCCTCTTGCTATAGGTTTGCTGCCAATTCACATGTTAATGGTTGACAACAAGAACTTACTGTGACCAAAGTCATGGTTTTCAGAAGAACATGTGTGACTGACTATCACTAATATAGGCTTGAACTACCAAAATATAATGTGTGACTAACTATCACTAATATAGGCTTGAACTACCAAAACATAATGTGTGACTGACTATCAATAAAATAGGCTTGAACTCTGGTTAGCCTTCCGACACTATGGATGATGGTTTTAGTTCCAGCCATTATTTGCGTTCTCTAAATTTCTTTCCATCGGTATACTATTGGCCACGGGACCGCGATGACTGTAATGAGTACTTACGCATGCGTCCTGGGATGATTCCTCCCATCATTCCACCTCCGTACATTCCACCTTTCATCATTCCACCTGTGTATCCTTCAGTGAAAAAGTAAACAGTTATAACAGACTTAACTAAATTCTCTATGTAGATTCAATTTATTGTATCCTAAGACCGTGTTTTTCACTAAAACATATCCAGCTCTCAAATAAATACGAATTCATTGGTGGATCCAGTGTGGTGTCATAGAGGTCCCCTCACTCCTCCAGCTCGTTTAAAAATAATTGCTGTCCTCTCTCACAAAGCTGCCCCCCCCCCCCCCCCCCAATAATTCTGAATAAAAATATCATTGGTACTAAATCTTAAGTCGGAGATGAATTTTGCCTGTAGAATGCAGGAAATTACATTTCAGGACATCTAGTTTCTACAATTTTACGTGGTAGCTAAGCTTGTTGTGCAGAGATACAAAGCGGATCACGCTAACGGCTCTGTGGTTCGAATTAGGCTTAAATGAATTAAAGACGAATTCATTATCATATTTACCCCCATAACCGTAGCTGTATGGGTTGATGATCGCGGACGACATAACCACGCATGCGCACAAACAGAGGATGAACAGCCCAGACATTTTGTTGTGAAGTGAGTCTTGGAACCTGGAATACAAGAAAGAAGTAAAATATTATTTGCACATTTTCGTTTTATCTTTTAATTTTCTATAATAAAGGCAACTTTTATTTTAACATAATGAATATTAATTCACTATATTAACACAATTCCCTGGCCCCTTTGCTAATACCCCATCCCCTGTGGTAAAATATTCCAGATTGCAATTTATAGTAAGAGCATTTATGAATAAAAAACCAGGGAACATGTTTACAAAGCTTGTGGTGGGGGGGGGGGGGGGGGGGGTGGGGGGGGGGGCGGGGGTGGGGGGATGGGGTTATTATTATTATTATTATTATTATTATCATGAAACATGGATGTTTAAGCAATGTAGATTCTGCTCAAATATTCTCGTGCTGCCTAAAGACCCGTATACACGATCAAGCATTTGTCGAAAAACATTGTTAGCCAAATTGGGACAAATGTTCCCACTTGTTCATGTTTGTATTACTTTCTATCTAAATGACGCAACATTCTACAATTTTGTGCAGGTTGTTCACGTTTGTTCACAATGAAAACTGATTTTAATCATAGATTCCATTGAAACCTAATGTTTAAACTTTAAAGAAGTATTGGCATAAATAAGTATATAGAAAAAGGCCTGTGACAGGAATGTTTTAATTTGAATTGTACTAGGCTGACGTATATGACATTGTTTTACTGTGTTCCTGTATTTTGTTAATTGTGAGTGGTTGATATATAAAATCAGCAGAACATTTCTTTAAATTATATATTATAGCTGAAAAATTACAAAAACCGTTATTTTATAAAATAAAATTACAATTATTTCATGAAATTATTTCGCCAAATCAAAATAACATTCGCCAATTGCTTTTAAAATTCACGAATGCTAGAGCTAGCTTGGAAGATAGTTATACCCACAATGCTTTTTACACGTGGAACGGTTAATAGTTGCAAAATAGCTTTGTTATGCTGTGTTCCATAAAAGTCATTATTGCCTATTAATACCGTACAATAATAAATAGAGGGAGGGGGATGCCTTTTGAAGTCACTAAATCTAGTTCTTGAGGTACATACTTTTCTTGTTTTGCATAAAAATATTAAAGTGCATTTGAAGCAACTAAAAACACCAGTAACATATGGAACTATTATTTGATTTGCCAAAGTTGTAGTTTAAGCAAGCAGTTGTAAGTAATTTGTAATTTAACTAGTGGTGTTCTAATGATCGATTGTGTTGGTCAATTATAAAAATCCACAATCGATTATCGCGGGTAATATTAATGGTAATTGTTACAACAATTTGAAAGATGGAATTTGTTAACATATGACAGGGTTTGGGTTTGTTTGCAAGTGTATGTAAAGAAAAGAGACATTGAAAAAGTATATACAAAAATTAGCAAGTTGTAGGGTTTTCCTCGAGAACACGACGATAGGTGCAGTCATAATAATCCCAATCGTTTTTAAGTTTACATAATTCACTCATTATATAATCGAAAGTTGATCGATTGGTGCAAACCGATTATAAACCGATGATCGAATATTTGATCAATTGTCAACACTAAAATGTTTGTTGTTATGTTTCACGACACCACTAGAGCACATTGATTTATTAATCAGCGGCTATTGGATGTCAAACATTTGGTAATTCCGACATAATAGTCTTATAGAGGAATCCCGCTAAATTGCCCATTAATAGCCTAATAACTAAAGGTAATTATTTGATGCCAAGAGAAAGAATATTTTTTAATATTTAAATAATTCATATGTATATATGTATGTATAAAAGTGTACTTACCTTTTTAGCTGGCAAAGTCTTCTGTGTGACTGGATACCCAACGTAACGATGTGTAGAAAAAGCTTGTATTTATACAGTTTAAAACAAAAATAATGTCTGCTGAAATTGCGTAGGCTGGTACGCTTCCGCCTCATAAATATCCATCAATCAAGAATGCGTTTCCTTATTTCCTTAGCTTGAAGAATTAAAATCATTTAACTAGGCCATCTTTTAAAAATGCTTTGTTTTTCTGTAACACGTCACACCATAGTAATTGTTGGTCGGTCTATCAGGGTATTCTATTTTATTATTTTAGCTTTTAAATATTATGTTGTAAACAGAAGAAGAAACATTATGGCGAAAAAATGAATAGCCTAATGGAAGTCTGTTGTGTTACATTAAATGATGTATGTATTAAAAGTACAGTATTTCTATTTTTGGCTGTTAATGTCTTAAAGGGACATTCCCGAGTTTGCTGCATTGTAAGATATTTCCGACTAATAAAATATTTCTACGATTAAACTTCCATATTAAATATATTTTCTTGTTTAGAATATCAGTGTCTGTATATTGAATGTGTTTCTGGTCGTCTTAATATTTGTAAAAAGCCCCAACTGGAATATGTCTTCAAATAATTTCGTACGTACGAACAAAAAATATTTTATGAACTAAAGGGAAATTTATCCTAGTACACATATTAGAACGACCAGAAACACGTTTGATATACAGCCACTAATATTTTATGCAGAAAAATATATTTGATATGTAATTACAATCGTTAAAAAGTCTCTGTTAGTCGATTGCATCTTAAAAATTGCAGCAAACTTAGGAATGTCCCTTTAATAGCTTACAGTTTCTTGTTTAAAATATCAATCATTGAAAAAAAAAACCTCAAACATTTCCTTTGTAGAATTAGAATTAGTTCACTAGGCCAAAATAGAAAAATAAAAGGTTTGTTGTAAACCCATCTGAGTTTATTACTGTCGTGGGTCGGTATATTTATTTTATCTTTGAAATACACTAACATAAAAATAGCAACGAAACAACAACAGTTTATTATTAAAGGAACATTACTGAGTTTGTTGCATTGTAAGATGTTTCCGAAAAGTAAAATATTTCTATGATTAAACTTACATATTAAATATATTTTCTTGTTTAGAATATCAGTGTCTGTATATTCAATGTGTTTCTGGTCGTCTTAATATTTGTAAAAAATCAAACTTGATTTTGTCTTCAAATAATTTCGTACGTACGAAGAAATATATTTTAGGAAATAAAATGAAATTTAACCTAGTGCAAATATTAGAATGACCAGAAACACGTTTAATATACAGCCACTAATATTTCATGCAGAAAAATATATTTGATATGTAATTACAATCGTTAAAACGTCTCTATTAGTCGATAACATCTTAAAAATTGCAATAAACTCGGGAATGTCCATTTAAAAGGAAAATAAAATACATGGACAGAAAGGAAGATTTGTTGCTATATTATTAACTCTTCCCGTGTTAAAAACGTCACATGTTTTCAAGTGTCGAGTCAAAGATATATACACCCACCATGGCCTCTTGCTCCCCCACCCTACAACGTGTAATACATGTACAGTTAAAGTGTGTTAAGTTTAACGACACCACTAGAGTATACTGATTAAACAACTATCGGTTATTGGATGTCAAACATTTGGTAAAAAAAACCCACGTGGCTTTCAAAGGAAACCCGCTACATTTTTCCATCATCAGCAGCAAAGGATATTTCCTATCAGAGAAGGTGTTCACCGAGGAGGTTCGATCCACGACCCAGACAGTTTAGCCAAGCGCTCTACCAGCTGAGCTTCATCGCGCCCCTGTAATGAATTTAACTAGGTTAACTGTTGAGGTGCATGGGTCGTGAAGTCGAGCAATCATGCTCCCTCCCCGTCCCTTAGCGGCAATCTAGTTAAAATTAGCTCCACTATTACATGTGGATCTAACAGCAGCCCGTTGGAGCTCATGCCCAGTTGACCTTTCATTCGACCAATCGAAGCCTTACTTGCAAAATCATGCCAGTGATTTGAAAAGAATTTGAAAACATTCGGGAAAAAGTCGAGGGTATACGAAATAATTCGGGTGAATTACTAAGTATGCCGGAAACTAATTGCAATATAAAATTTTATATAAAATTCGTTTAAAAAAACAACGTGATAGTATAGCCATAAAATCTGTTTATACTAGTATACAATCCAATTATTACTGCACTTTCCCCCCTGTTTTTTCAATGTTGAACTAGATCAACAAGTTCGCCTATTGCATAAATAGTCTCACCCGATATTTTTAGAATTTGTATGCTCCCGAATAACGCTATTAAAGGCGAAGTGTAATTGGTCGATATTAAATTTGTTATTTATAGATGAAATGTCACCTGGACATGGGAGTCCACGCAATACTGTTAGATCTACTGGTAAACCCAGTAGAGCCAATTTTAATTAGATTTAATTCGTGGTATGTAATGTCCTGTTAACGAAAAATAAAATTAAAAGATCGCTTGCTGCTTAAATTCGGACTAAATAGCCAATATGATGCCAGCGTTTTCGAACCTCTTTTATTTTCTCTGTACCCCCATCGCTGTTATTCTCTTTCACTTGCTCTGTTTCATCCTCATTATTTCACTAATTATCTCTGTCTCTCTCTGTATCTTTCTCACTAATTCTTTCTATGTCTATCTCTCACTAATTATTTCTATCTCTCATTAATTCTCTCTCAATCTCTCATTAATTCTCTCTCTATCTCTCATTAATTCTCTCTCTATCTCTCCCTCTATCTCTCATTATCTCTCTCTCTCTCTCTCTCTCTCTCTCTCTCTCTCTCTCTCTCTCTCTCTCTCTCTCTCTCTCTCTCTCTCTCTCTCTCTCTCTGAACGCTAAGATGTTGTTAAACAAGTAAATATTCTTTTTTCCTTCACAGTCGACCATGCGTGTTTAACTTTAAGATGGGCGACAGTGCAGATTGCATACTTGTGATTATTATGTCAGCTCTTTGTTTATTAATCTTCATTCGTGTCGAAAAAGCAACCAGCCGTGACGACAACTTAAGAGGAAATGCGGTCCTGCTTGCGACAGAGTTTTAGCGATTGGTCGCGAGACTAATCACAGTGGTTCACGTCTACGTTTATTACATACATGTAATAAAGATTCACGACAGAGCCGCAACGTTTAAAGTACATAGAAACTATTACATGAGTCGTTGTTGCATACCAATTATCTGATAACGAATTGTTTTTAAACGCGTGCCTAACGAGCGAAAGCCAGTTGGACACGTGTTTAAACGACTCGAGTAGTAAGATAAATGGTATCCAATGGACACGAATGTAGTATTCCATTTGTTAAACAACCACCAGGAGTGATCTCCTTGATATATTAGAGACGATATTCATCTACAACGGGTGGCCTCTTACATGGGTGTGTGATATATATATATATATATATATATATACATACATACATATATACATATATATATATATATATATATATATATATATATATATATATATATATATATATAGGCCACCTTTTGTAGATCAATATATATATCAGGGTTAAAAACTAACATGAAAACCATGGTCGCCAGCAGGGTTAGTTAAAAATAAATCTTACTGGCCCTTTTCAAATTCAACTAGCCATCCAATTTAACTGCACAAAACCAGTATGTTTGTCACGGGGATTCTATAATACCCGTAACTGAATGAAACACGATTGTCCAAATATCTCTCCTAACTGTATATCTATTAGATCTCTCTGTAACGGGCGGTGATACCCGCTGTGTGGCTCGTCTAGGTATGATTAGAGATACGATCTTATATAAAGTATATGTAATATAGCACGTTATGTTCACTAGAAAACACAACAAAAACACAATACACTTTGGAATCTGTATTAACCTACGCTGACAAATGTACTGCCGCAGTAGTTAATTAACAACAACAAATAATAACAACCCAGAACTGATCACTTAATTAGTTAATCTCTAGGTGTCTAGTTTACACAATATGCTAATCACTTCACCGTGACACAACACCCACACGTGTGATAATTGAGAAACGCTTCCAGGAGAACTTAATTAATAAAGGAATTACAACTCTATTCCTAACTGATTAATTTTTAATTAACCC
This sequence comes from Gigantopelta aegis, assembly GCF_016097555.1. Taxonomy (NCBI): domain Eukaryota; kingdom Metazoa; phylum Mollusca; class Gastropoda; order Neomphalida; family Peltospiridae; genus Gigantopelta; species Gigantopelta aegis. The sequence continues at coordinate 57,887,628 of NC_054712.1, read as the reverse complement.
TTACTACTCGTTCAATAACGTGTGATAATTGAGAAACGTTAACACACACACGTGTGATAATTGAGAAACGCTTCCAGGAGAACTTAATTAATAAAGGAATTACAACTCTATTCCTAACTGGTTAATTTTTAATTAACCCTAACTACTCATTCAATAACCTTGTAATACAGAATTAATACTGGTACCTATCACAATAAAGACAATAACCTACAGTTTACCTAGGTCCTCTAGGATGACTGGTTAAGCTTTTTATAATTATTTAGGACAGTGAGCCTACAGATTACTGCATCAGATGACCGGCAGCACCGTCTAAATAATATTGGTATAATACAGTATTAAAATATTTAAAGTCACATCAATCACATCAAGGTTATACAACAGAGCAGAAAATATATATTTACCAAAGTCCCGTCTGAACCAATATAGATCGTTCAGTGGACAGACAGCGATCCCCTGGAGCCTTTCTATGTTTCTCCCCGATATCTCTAAAACCCTAGCTATTTATTCAAAACTGTCAGAGACAGCGAATATCGCCTGGGGGTACAAGGCGGTACCTCACGTATCATGTGGATTTTCCACAACCACCACGCCGGCATATTTTTCTCTGATCGTCAGACTGGCTGTCGCCATTCGCCAAATCACGGTTGTAAAAACCGCACTCGCAGAGGTATTACGTAACTACTGGCCACCTGGGCTCCGCATCTGGGCTAAGTGCATATGGAACTGCACACGGCCCTCTAACACAATTAATATCGCCACAGGCGAAAACAAAATTAAGAGCATGTTCCGTCACAATGTTCTTTGTTGAATAATAACAATTTATAATAATAACCATGTATATAGTCCGTTTGCGTCAAAAGGAAACCGTTGAAGTGGCGTGTAAGTTCATAATGAATAAAGTTAAAATTCATATTAAAAACATATTATCAAGTTTTCTTACACACCCGTTAGTGAGAACACCATGCGTTATTTATGATAACACATACCCTGTTTAATCACGTACGTGTGTTAACAATTTCAAGACATGCGACTGGCTTCTCCTAGGTGATGACCAGGTCACCAATGCCATATATCCAATGAAAAACAACACGATGGAAATCTATTACCGTGTGACGTATACTTAACCTGAAAATAATGTGTCTGTGACGCTAAAGGCAGCTACAAGTGCAAAGGGTTGTAAATATGTTTTAGTTGAAAAATATTTTTAATTTGCTTAAAACCTGCTTTTTGAGGATATGCTTTCGCTCGTTAGATACATTTTAAAACAACTCGTTGTGAGATAAATGGTATCTAACGGCCACTCATGTAGTATTCTCTGTTTAAACCCATACCAACCCAAATAACATTTAAAGAAAAACAAATCCAGAATTAAAAACAAAACGAAGTTACTTTACAAGTTACCATTAAATGATACAGATTAAATATAATTTAGCAGCAAGAGATCTTATATAAGCAGCATCCCACAGGCAGGATAGAACCTACCACGGCCTTTATTACTCCAGTTATGGAGCACTGGTTGGAACGATAAGTAGCCCAATGGGCCCACCAACGTATACAGGGATGTCTTCATCCGTCTATAAATATCAATATTTAATATATATACATACAATTTGATTGTTACATGTAATTTATTAAGAAGCTTTTTATTATTATGTACGTGCATGTTTACACGCACGGACACACGCACGCGCGCATATATATTTGTTGAATTGTATTTGTTGAATTAATGTTTAACGACACCCCAGCACACAACACAAAAATGCCTCGTCTATTGGGTGTCAAACTAAGGTAAATGAAGGAAGGAACGAAATGTTTTATTTAACGACGCACTCAACACATTGTATTTACGGTTATACGGTGTCAGACATATGGTTAAGGACCACACAGATACCGAGGTAGGAAACCCGCTGTCGCCACTTCTAGGGTTACTCTTTTCCATTAGCAGCAAGGGATCTCTCATATGCACCATTCCACAGACAGGAGAGTACATACCACGGCCTTTGTTACACCAGTTGTGAAACACTGACTGGAACGAGAAATAGCCCAATGGGTCCACCGACGGGTATCGATCCTATAACGACCGCACATCAAGCGAACACTTTACTACTGGACTACCTCCCGCCCCCTAAGGTAAATGAAGTGATGATCAACATCAATATAAAAATTCAAGACTTAAATTAAAATACTGTAAAGAACTGCAGAAAATATAAATATTTGTATTTATTGCAGTGTAACAAGTACACATGCACTTTAAAGCGTCAGGTTTTCAATTTACTCTGTAAAGTATTTTTATTACTGTATGCACATAATACGTAGTAACAGATGTTGGCGTGAACCATTGCGATTGGTCTGAGTATATTTTTGTGACAGGCATAACCACACTTCCTCTTGAGTTATCACCTGTAGCAGACAAACACCGTAAGAGGTACGTCACAGCTGGTTGCTTTTTCGACATGGATGAAGATTAATAAACAAAGAGCTGACATAAAAATGGCAACTATGCAATCTGCACTGCCGCCGATCTTAAAGTTAAAGGCGCTAGGTTCTCCACGAGTACTCCAGCAAGACTCAAGTCCGTTCACAGCACTCGAGTACCGGCCTCGGTGGCGCAGTGGTCAAGCCCGGGTTCGCATCCCGGTACCCGCTCCAACCCAGAGCGAGTTCTTAGGGCTCAGTGAGTAGGTGTAAGGCCACTACAACCTCTTCTCTTTCACTAACCACTAACCAACTAACAGCCCAACTGTCCTGGACAGACAGCCCAGATAGCTGAGGTGTGTGCCCAGGACAGCGTGCTTGAACCTTAATTGGATATAAGCGCGAACAAAAATTAAAGAAAAAGAGCACTCGAGTACCCGTACAAGTGAGACAATGTAGGACATTAACTTCAGCAGTAACAATACAATAAAAGTTCCATAATAATTAGACCTATATGATCTTGCGCTAGTCTCTCTTTCCAATCTTGCCGTCCGTCACAACAGTGAACGCATCAACCACTTCCTAAATGCAATACAATGACATGATTCGGCATTCTGGTTCAGCCCTACTTTATTCTTATAGTTTCATTATCATCTCGTGTAAGTGCCCGGTACTCGGGTCCGGGTCAATATTTTGGACTCGTGGAGGCCCTAAAAGGCGTATAGTCTTTCTTTCTTTCTCTTTTATTTTCGTGCTTATATCCAACTATCCTGGGCACACACATCTCAGCTATCTGGGCTGTCTGTCCAGGACAGTGGGTTAGTGGTTAGTAAGAAAGAAGAGGGTGTAGTGGTCTTACACCTACCCATTGAGTCGCTGAAACTCGTTCTGGGTGGGAGCCGGTACCAGACTGCGGACCCAGTACCTACCAGCCTTAGGTTAGATGGCTTAACCACGACACCACCGAGGCAGGTGGCGCATGGTCGCCTATGGTGAAAAAAGGACTACAAGTTAAAGTATTTTGTTAACGACACCGCTAAAGCACATTGATTTATAAATCATCGGCTATTAGATTGGTAATTTTGACATTATAGTCTTAGAGAGGAAACCCGCTACATTTTTCCATTAGTAGCAAAGGATAGTTTATATGTACCACCCCGCAGGATAGCACATACAACGGCCTTTGATATACCAATTGTGATGCACTGGCTGGAACGAGAAATAGCTCAATGGGCCCACATACGTGGATCGATCCTAGACCGACCGAGCACCAAGCGATCCATTTACTACTGGTCTACGTCCCGCCCCTATACAAACGGAATAACAGAGAGAGAGAGAGAGAGAGAGAGGGGGGGGGGGGGGGGGGGCAGCTGATAACCATAAAACGTAGTAACGTATCAGATCGCCGAAGTGATTTTCTTTGAAGAACTGACAGAGAGAGGTGTGGGGGGACGGACATTACATACAACAGCTTTGACAGTGGCATAGGAAGATGACAAAAAGTGTGTGAGGGGGTGGGGGGGGGGGGGGACGGACACATATATTTATATATTTAAATATATATAAACCATCGCTGTTGCTACTGGATCAAGAAAAGTGGGGATATATGCCTCCCCCCCCCCCCCCCCCCGCTTCCTATGCCAGTGATCATGGGTACTGCAGGGGATATTTTATTTAGTCCCTCCCAGTATAAAGATGGAAACATACACAATATACCGATAAAACGTAATATACAGGTTACTCTTTATAGAGTTATGAGAGACTATATACAATAAAACACAAATTCATACTGAAGTTAAAGTTTGTTTTGTTTAACGACACCACTAGAACACATTGATTAAATAATCATCGGCTATAGGATGTCACACATTTAATAATTCTGACACGTAAACAACAGCGAAAATGCACTACATTTTTGTTTAATGCGGCAAGGGATCTTTTATATGCACTTTCCCACAGACAGAAAAACACATGCCTTTGACCCGTTGTGGTGCACTGGTTGGAACGAGAAAAAACCCCAATCAGTTGAATGCAGTACTCAACCGACTGAACTAAATCCCGCTTTTATGGGGATCGGACATACGGTTGGCAGGTACAGGGTTCGCAGTTCCCAGAGCAAGTTTTAACGACTCACCGTGTAGATGTTAGATCACTCACCAACGTCGCTCTCACTAACCACTAACTGTCCCAGACAGACAGCCCAGATGTATGCCCATGACAGCGTGCTTGAACTTAATTGGATATAAGTACGAAAATAAGTTGAAATGAAATGACTGAACGCCGAGTTGGAAAAGCGCCGGCCGGCTAAAGTGCTTGGATTATTGATCGAACCTCCTCAATCGTCCCATTCTATAGTTGATGTCCTTTCCCTTCTGTAGGGAAAGTACTAATGTAAAAGACGGCGTGTCTAAATTACCAAATGTTTGACATTCAACAGCCGATGATTAATTAATCAATCAGTCAATCAGTATGCTCTAATGGTGTCGTTAAACTAAACAAACTTTAACTCCCGTTGTATTACACGTTTGTATTGTGGGGAAAATCAAGCGGCTGTGGTGATATAGTGACTTGCAAGTTTTTCACTCGTCGGCCCAGTGTTAAAGGTCCACGTTTATCAAAAACGTAATTCATTATTGTTTGGTATCTACGTATACGTTTTACAATATATATGAAGTATCAATAAAATAAATTTTAACAAATTTACCTGTTTTTGATATATTCGCAATAAAAAGTCGCGTTTTTCCCAACGCTTGTCAAAACGCCTGTCGACTCCAAGAGCTAAGTCACGTGACCCTGTGACGCGCTATCCGACATAACATGAAAAGCGTGATTCGCAGCCTTTCAGACATTTTACTGGGAAGGTGGTACACGTGTATTTTTAAAACGCAACACTTTTATTCTATTGAATTGAATTGTATGGATGGAATATTCTTTTGGAGATAGTTTTCAAATGTAAAATATGGTGAACCATTGTTTAGTGTTTGGATGTATCAAAGCAGCAGTTTTTCCGAACTTTAAACAAACCGACAATCACAGGGTTTGCATGGAAGTGGTTGTTAAACAGAACCCGTGCGTAATGGAAAGGACCATCACGTTGGGATAGGATCTGCAGTGACCACTTCATCCCTGGGGATTACGACAATTATTTAAGGTGGTCAATAAATATGACACCTATGTTTTTTTATAAAACATATCTGTTCCAAGCCTGTATCCCCACCGGCACATGTTCTACGATGCGCATGATACAACAAACAAGCACGAGCTAAACTAGAGCTCAAAAGGGTGAGAGTGAAGAGGCGGGGAGGGTACCAGAGCAGGGGCGGTAGCGTAAAATATAGTGGTACGGCTCGAGGTTGCCAGACTCTACTTTCAAATTTAAATATAACCCACAAAAGTGCCTCTTTGAAAAGTGTTACGGCCACGCGCCTTGTGCCCCCACCCATCCCCCCCCCCCCCCCCCCCCCAAAAAAAAAAAAAAAAAAAAAAAAATCCAATATAAAATCCTTCCTATGCCAGTGGAGGGTACCAAGCGTAGAACGATACAAAATATGGGGCTTATATTTCATAATTAAATACAAACTGTTTGTGCGTGCGTGCGTGTGTGTATATATACACACGCAAACACACACACACACACACACACACACACAAAGTTTGTACACACACACACACACACGCGCACAATTTGTGTGTGTACGTATATGTTACTATCACTAACCGTCAACAAAAGACGAAAGCAATTTGATAGAGTTCTTTATTGACGGTAGTCTATCACAAAACCCCGTAAAACAATAACAATAATCTTAAAACATATAAAACACCATGATACATACATCCGCATAAAAAGATACTAAAGTTGTATAAATATAATATTAAGTTATACAAATATACTCTCTGTAGTATGTTTATACAAAAATTGAATACTCTTGATTAAATAGAGAAAAACACAATTAGATATACTAATTGAACTAGCGCTACTTCAAGTATACAATTAAATATTTATTAATTTAACATTAATAAATAACCCATGGTAACATATTCTCAATGTCTAAAGCTAAACATTAATAAATAATCTAAACTAAGTTACATTCACAATATAATAAAAAATACACATTTACACGGTACACAATTAGCACGAGCAGTGAATATACTGCACGGGCTGTGACCTAAAGAAACACACAATAGTCTACATTTCGCTGTGGGCGTAAGGGCGACAAAGAGAATGAAGGTATTGATCAAGCTATGGTCCCACAGAGACTGCGTTGGTATACGATGGGCTACGATGGTGGCATCGTGGAACATCGTAGAGCATCGTGGAGCCCATCCTGCGTCGACGTACGATTGTGTGGCCTCCGAGAGCCATCGTAGGTTGGAAAATCATCTTTTGAAATGTTCAAAGGATAGTCTACGATGGTCAACGTCGTAGACCATCGTAAGACCGTCGTACGACCGATGTACGGCCGTCGGACGATGTCGTAGACTATCGTATGACCACGTAGATAACTTTCACTTGTCCACAGGTATGATATCGTACGGCATCGATGGAAATCGTACGACGATCCTGCGAGGACGCAGGATCATCCTGGGTCCTCGTAGCCACTTTGGGAGTAGCTACTCCCCTTGCCCTTGTCCTTGCCCTTGCTCTTGGTCTTGCCACCTTTTGCCATCTTCAAATAGTTGTGTACTGAACTAAAAGTGGAATTGAACTTAATTATATACCATACTTTTATGACGCAGGACGTCGTAGGCCGTCGTACGATGTCGTAGACCATCGTACGACCATCGTACGGCCACGTGAGACAATCGTGGGCCTATCGCAGGATGCTCGTGCGACGTCGTACGATGTCATACGATGTCGAACGACTTTTTCGGGTTACCTCGACTACCAACGAAAGCTACATCATACGATGACGCACGTCATCGTATGATGGTCGTACGATGACGTGCGTCGTCGTATGATTGCAATAGCATAATATTTTATTGTCTACCATCGCGGGCCATCGTAGGTTTAGGCCATCGTAGCCCATCGTATACCAACGCAGGCTCTGTGGGACCATAGCTTCAGTTAACTATAAAACAAATAAAGTAATACTAAAATATGGATCACAACTGTTAAATAGTATACATAATAAATACAAATACAGGCAGTTTCTGTTTCTTACCGACATGTTGAATGAATCCTATTAATTATTAATCATTACGTTACCACAAGGTTTATTATAATTATACTTTAATTATTACACCTATATACATCTTTAGATATAACTATAGATATAAGCCAGCATTACTTCTAAACTAAATAACGTTTATGTCTAATTCTTCACACAGATTTATATTTAATACTAGCTATAATTTACAAAACTACAATGACTTCTTGTTGATATTTGACTTTATGCATATTAGTATAAAGAAGTGCAAATAAGAAAAGTTAAAGAAAACTAACCTCAGTATTTCAAAGATGGCGAACTTTTAGAGAAGGAAAAACATGTCTTCTTGGCAGGTGAGATTTTAAAAAGAGTAATTGGTCACCAGTTGGCTTAGCCAAATTAGCCAATAGCAGAACCGTGGTCGGTGTTACAGGTCAGTGGTCAACAGTTACTGATCCAAAGTATGAACCCGCTGATGCAAGTGTGTTTTGTGTACAGTGCAGTGCAATAGCTTAAAATCACTAAAATACAACCTGGTTACACACACACACACACAAACACACACATACACACACACATATGTATGTGTGTGTGTGTGTGTTTGTGTCTGTGTATATATATAGACGCACACATATATATACACACACACACACACACACACACACACACAGTGGACTCTGTCCAAACTGGCATCTATCTAAACCGGAATTGTTTTAAAGTCAATTTAATTTATTAGGGAAAAATACTGTCGACACCGGATGCCTTCTATTCCGGACTTCGGATGCAAACTCAAGAACAAAAGAACGGTTCATGTAGTAATTAGCTCTGTCTACACAGGCGCGCGATCTTGCCCCTACTGTCTACGCTGGCATGCGATCATACCTCTACTGTCTGCGAGTGGTCACCTTTTAAACAATGATGGCAGTTCCCCATAAATTAGGACACCACAGAAAGTGTTATGAACTAATCGCGCCTCTTTGAAAGCTTAATAAACAATGAACAACACCTGTAGTAACGGGTGTAGGTAGCAAGATAAATCGTATTATTATGTGTACGTGGTCATACCTGCATTGCATCATACCGATCTGTCTTAAACAATAAATTCAGATCCCTATTTTACGTGATATTAATCAATAAAATAATGTTATTTGTTCTGCTTGTTGTTTTAAATGCGTTCTGGTCTGAACACATATTTTAATTACAGTCAAATGTTAATATCCCACTTTCAAAAGTCGGGACTGAACTTGTGTCACTCTTCGCACAGTAGGTAGGTAACTAGGTTAACGTGCTTATATATCACTTCCTCACCAATCGAGGTATCATTAGAATAGATGTACAAATGTGATAAGACCAAAATGTCCAAACTAGCATGCGTTAAAAATCAGATGTTTTTCGAAAAATCATTCTCTGCTGTCGGTATGTTGACCTACTAACAGAACGCCGGATGCTACGTCACAGGTCTGATGCGGGTCAAATCGACTGAGAAGTGTGAGTGTGTGTGTGTGTGTGTGGGGGGGGGGGGGGTGTTCCAAAGCGTTTTACAAAAAGTCACTTTATTAATAACTGGGAGGTATTTTGGGTTTTTTAAAAATGTTTTAATACTGTAATGTTTATGTATTTGTTTTATATACTGTGTATTAATAATGTGCCATAAGTGTGGACCTTTAAAATGCTCGCTCAATGGGCGGTCGGTCTAGAATAAATCCCCGTCTGCTGGCCCATTAAGTTATTTCTCGTTCCAGCCAGTGCAGCACAACTGACATATCCAGTCTGTGAGATGGTGCAACTAAAGCAATCTAATTAAAATTAGCTCCACTATTACATGTGGATCTAACAGCAGCCCGTTGGAACTCATGTCCAATAGACCTTTCATTCGACCAATAAAAACCTTACTTGCAAAATCATGCCAGTGATTTGAAAAGAATTTGAAAAAATTCGGGATTATGCCGAGGGTACACGAAATGATTCGGGTAAATTACGAAGTATGCCGGAAACTAATTGCAATATAAAATTTTATATAAAATTAGTTTCAAGACGAAAAAAACCCCGTGATGGTATAGCCATAAAATCTGTTTGTATTAATACCGGAATACAATCCAAAGTTTATTACTACATCCCCACCCCCTCTCCCCCCTGTTTTTTCAATGTTGAAACTGACCAACAAGTTCGCCTATTGCATAAATAGTCTCGCCCGATATTTTTAGAATTTTTATGCTCTCGGATAACGCTATAAAAGGCGGAGTGTAATTGGTCGATATTTAAATTGTTATTTATAGATGAAATGTCACCTGGACATGGCAGTCCACGCAATGCTGTTTGATCTACTGGTAAACCCAGTAGAGCTAATTTTAATCAGCTTGCAACTAAAGGAAACATGTAGAGGGTTTCCTCTCTAAGACTAAATGTCAAAATGACCAAATGTTTGACATCCAATAGTCGATGAGTAATAAATCAATGTGCTCTAGTGGTGTGGTTAAACAAACCAAACGTTAACATTGTTTTAGCATATGATCTAGTTAAATAACTTTTTTAACTCTACAAATTAAGGAATTCAAATATGGCCTTAGTTAATTAATTTTAAGTCTACAACTAAGGAATCAGAACAACAAAACCGTTAACCCCAATCAAGGCTGTATCACTGCATAATGCACATTTGGCAAAATAGTGGTCGATTACACGAATCTCTATCTAGTGCCTCATCTATGGGGGGGGGGGGGGGGGGGCGCAGCCACTCCCGAGGAGATCCCACCAGACAGCACATCCTTTTTATACAACACAAAGAGGAATGCCACTTTTAGACTGTTTACTAAGTCAAAACCAGCACGAGACAGAAACAAGGAAATGCATTTTCCCCATTAATATAAGAAACTAAGTTTTTAAAAGTCATTATTAACCAAAAGTAGAAATACTGTCTACCTAAAATATATGTCGTTTAATGCAACACGACAGACTCACAAATAAAATAAAATAATAAAAAAATACTTCCATTACTCATACTCATTTCCTTTGTTCTTCTTTTTACATGATAATATTTAAAAGCTTAAATACACTGACAGACCGACCACAAATCACTATGGTGTGACATATTACAGAAAAATTTAAACATTTTTAAAAGATGGCATAATTAACTCATTTTAATTCTACAAACTCAGGAAATAAGGAAACGCATTCTTGATTGGTGAATATCTATTAGGCGGAAAAGCGTACCTGTCTACGCAATTTCACCGGACATTAATGTTTTTGTTGTAAAAACTGTATAAATACAAAGTATTTTCTACACATCTTTACGTTGGGTATCCAGTCACACAGAAAACTCTGAAAGCTACCTAGGTAAGTACACTTTTATACATACAAATATACATATGAATTATTTAAATATTGAAACAAATATTCTTGCTCTTGAAATGAAATAATTAGCTTTAGTTATTTGGCAGTGTGAAATATGTTCGGCTATTACAGAGGTTTTTGTTACTATTGAGTTTAGTGTTCAGAATAGGCAATGATAACCTTTATAGAACAAATCATAACAACTATTTTGCGACTATCAAACGATTCACGTGTAAAAGCGGTGTGGCTATAACTATTTTGCGACTATCAAACGATTCACGTTTAAAAGCGGTGTGGGTATAACTATTTTGCGACTATCAAACGATTCACGTGTAAAAGCGGTGTGGGTACAACTATTTTGCGACTATCAAACGATTCACGTGTAAAAGCGTTGTGGGTCTAACTATTTTGCGACTATCAAACGATTCACGTGTAACAGCGGTGTGGGTATAGCTATTTTGCGACTATGAAACGATTCACGTGTAAAAGCGGTGTGGGTATAGCTATTTTGCGACTATGAAACGATTCACGATTACAGTCGACCATTGGAACACCACTAGTTAAATTACAAATTACTTACAACTGCTTGCTTAAACTACAACTTTGGCAAATGCAATAATAGTGCAATTTGTTACTGGTGTTTTAGTTGCTTCAAATGCATTTTAATTTTTTTTATGCAAAACAAGAAGTACCTACCTAAAGAACTACGTTTAGTGACTTGAAAAGGCATCCCCCTATTCATTATTGTGCGGTATTAAAGGGACATTCCTGAGTTTGCTGCATTGTAAGATGTTTCTTACTAATAAAATATTTCTACGATTAAACTTACATTTTAAATATATTTTCTTGTTTAGAATATTAGTGTTTATATATTCAATGCGTTTCTTGTCGTTTTAATATTTGTAAGAAGCCCAAACTGGATTTTAACTCAAATAATTTCGTACGTACGAAAATATATTTTTTAGGAAATAAAATGAAAATTAACCTACTACAAATATTAGAACGATCAGAAACACGTTTAATATACAGCCACTAATATTCTAAACAAGAAAAATATATTTAATATGAAAGTTTAATCGCAGAAATATTTTATTTCTCGATAACATCTTAAAACATTGCAGCAAATTCAGGAATGTCCCTTTAATAGGCAATGATGACTTTTATAGAACAAAGCATAACACAGCTATTTTCCAACTATCAAACGATTCACGTGTAAAAGCGGTGTGGGTATAACTATTTTCCAACTATCAAACGATTCACGTGTAAAAGCGGTGTGGGTATAACTATTTTGCAACTATCAAACGATTCACGTATAAAAGCGGTGTGGGTATAACTATTTTCGAAGCTAGCTCTGGCATTCATGAATTGGCGGATTTTATTCTAATTTGGCGAAATAATTTCATGAAATAATTGTAATTTTGTTAGAAAATAACTGCTTTTTATAACTTTTAAAGTTTAATATATAATGTTGCAAACGTTTTGGCTGATTTTATATACTAACCATCGACAATTAAAAAATACAGAAACACAAAACAAGAATCTCATCAAAAGTCAGCCAAATCAAATTCAAATTAAAACATTCCTGTCACTGGCCTTGCCCTATATATCTATGTCAATTCTTCTTTAAAGTTTAAACATTAGGTTTCAATGGAATCTATGATTAAAATCAATCTTCATTGTGGACAAACGTGAACAACCTGCAAAAAGTTGTGGAATGTTGCGTCATTTAGATAGAAAGTAATATAAACATGAACAAGTGGGAACATTTGTCCCAGCTTATCCAACAATGTTTTTCGACAAATGCTTGATCGTGTATACGGGTCTTTAGACAGCCCGAGAATATTTGAACTGAATTCTACATTGCTTAGACACATGTTAAAAAAACCCAAAAAACCCAAAAAAAACCTAGGCTTTGTAAATTGGTTCCATGTTTTTTTTTATTCATAAATGCTTTTACTATAAATTGCATTCTGGAATATTTTACCACAAGGGATGGGGTATTAGCAAAGGGGCCAGGGAATTGTGTTAATGATTTATTGTCCCCAAATCACAATCAATGTCAAGGATGGGGTGCCTTGAATCATTGTTTTACATTTCATAATATTTACATATAGTTATACATACGTAGTGCATACATACATACATACATACATACATACATGCACACCCACATACATACATATATATATATATGTACACTCGTATTACATATACCAATACTTCATATATACTTTCAAAACATAGTCGTACACTATTAATGTATATGTACACCCATAATTATCTGAAATGATTTTGATCTGAGAGTCAAAAAAAAAAGAAAAAAAAGAAAAGAAGAAGAAGAGAAATAAGGAAGAAAAGGAAAGAAAGACAGAAAAGACAGAGGGGAGAAAGAAACAGTTTATGGGGTTCAGGCTAATTCAAAAACAATAAAATGATAAAATTTAATAAGCGAAGCAAAATAGTGTCTACCAGTTAATGTCATATAAAGAAGAAGCAGTTACGAGTAGATATGGTTGATGTAAGATTCATGAAAGAGATAAATCCAGAATTGTAAACCACTTTCCTCAGCATTCATTAAATTTGTCATGTTCACAGTTTTTAAAATAAATGTATCTTTGTATTTGAAATTATTTTGCAATATGTTTTTTATAACATTAATATGAAGACTCTTGTTAAGTATTTTCATACTATAAATGTAATATTTCATATTGATTAAAATCCAATTAACTACATTGCTAAACTCACTATTTATCATACCAAACATAACTGTATGTTTATTAAGTGCAAGTCTAACTTCAGTTTTGTTAAATATCCATTTCTCCAACTCTTCCCACATGTTTTACTTTATTACAGTCATAAAACAAATGTTGTAAGGTTTCGGGAACATTTTCACAAAAACTACATTTATTTGAATCTACATAATGAATCATATGCAGAAAGGTATTAGTAGCTAGGATTCTATGGAGCAATCGGTATTGAAACCATTGCAAGATAGTATCTTTTGTACATCTAAAGGGTATAACAGAGAATTGTTTCCACATATAACAATCAAATGCTAAACCCTTAGATGCATATTTTTGTGCCTTTGGTATTTTCATGATTATTATTCAAAATATTGTATATATCTTTACTTCTAATATTCTCATTTAGCATTAGTTTCATTTTAAATGGCAATATAGGTATTTTACTCAGAATAAATGTTGTACTGTTAATATTGTTTAATGAGGATAAGAATGATTTTACCGCATAAACTAGTGATGCGTAATTTTTAAAGTCTGTCTTTAGATCATATATGATGCAAAATCTAAAATATTTCCTTCATTATCAAGTAAATCATTTATGAAAACAATACCTTTCTTTATATAGTTGTTATACAGAAATGGTTTATTATGGTTAAAATAAAAGTTGCCTTTATTATAAGAAATTAAAAAGTAAAAGAAAAATGTGCAAATACTATTTTACTTCTTTCTGGTATTCCAGGTTCCAAGACTCACTTCACAACAACATGTCTGGGCTGTTCATCCTCTGTTTGTGCGCATGCGTGGTTATGTCGTCCGCGATCATCAACCCCTACAGCTACAGTTATGGGGGTAAATATGATAATGGATTCGTCTTTAATTGATTTAAACCTAGTTCTAAACCACTGAGCCGTTAGCGTGATAGGCTTTGTATTTCGGCACAGCGGGCTTGGCGAAGAAAAAGTACACATTGGGGATGGGAGGGGGAGGGGGCTGACAGAGATCGAGGGCGCAAAACAAAGTTTCTACTGGTGTTCGAGGGGTATGCTACCCCGTAACATTTTAAAAACTCGATGTCCTGAAATGTAATTTCCTGCATTCTACAAGCAAAGTTCATCTCTGACTTGAGATTTAGTACTAATGATATTTTTATTCAGAATTATTTGGGGGGGGGGGGGGGGGAAGCCCCCTCCCATCCAGCTCCACTATGACCTTTACAAAAAGGGAGGTTTTGACCGAGTAATGATGGTATTGATCGCTTTGTAAGAGGACAGCCATTCTCATTCTGGCTCATTTTTCTGTACTCCCGTTTTTCAAGTGTCTATGGATCGATCACGATGGTCATAACAGGTTTCGCGAAAGTTGAGCATATTCTGGCGTTCATATGGTACCCATCGGGGCGATTGTGTGTCTAAGCCGGGGGAAGGCGGCCCCTCATCTTTTGAGGCCCAAACCACGTTATATACAACGTGGTTTATGGATTAATTATTTTCAAACTATCTGGGGAAGTGAGGTGATCTCTATGACACCACACTGGATCCACGAATGTATTTTTATTTATTTGAGAGCTGGATATAATTTAGTTAAAAACACGGTCTTGGGATACAATAAGTTGAATCTACATAGATAATTTAGTTAAGTCTTTATTATAACTGTTTACTTTTTCACTGAAGGATACAAAGGTGGAATGATCGAAGGTGGAATGTACGGAGGTGGAATAATCGGAGGAATCATCCCAGGACGCATGCGTAAGTACCCATGAAAATCATCGCGGTCCAGTGGCCAATAATATACCTATGGAAAGAAATTGAGAGAACGCAAATAATGACTGGAACTAAAACCATCATCCATAGTGTCAGAAGGCTAACCAGAATTCAACCCTATATTAGTGATAGTCAATCACACATTATATTTTGGTAGTTCATCCAGGCATACCTGAGCTAAAAGTAAATTAAATAATCGAAAATTTCACGTGTTCCTTTTTTCCCCTATCATTATTGTTTTGTAATTCTCAGGTTTACATGAAATTGAGGCTCTATGAATATACCATTTTAAGCTTATTTGTAATATGTCAGTTGGTTTCAGGCGTTTTTGTTTTGTTTTCTGAATTTATGTAAGCGTTAAAACATTTTTGTGTTCTTCTGAAAACCATGACTTTCGTCACAGTAAGTTCTTGTTGTTAACCATTAACATGTGAATTGGCAGCAAACCTATAGCAAGAGAATGTTGTCAAATATTATTTTGTTTTGTTCTTAAGGTGGTTGTTACTAAAAACAAATTTCTACTTTGTTTTAGGTTACAGACGATCTATCGCAATGCCAATCTACGGGTATCCAACATATGGAACTTATGGTGGATACAAAGGATCATACTATTACTAAACAGGTACTATTTCATCTTCGAATCACTAATTTCAGCCATATTGGAACTAAAGTTGTGATATTTGAAAGGGAATCAAAGAACGATGGTGTTACTAAGCAGGCTTTCATATTTGAGTCATTAATTGTAACTATATCAGATATATATCAATATTCAGCTTCTAGACTACAACACTCACCACTGTCTAATTCTCAGGGGCGGATCAAGGAATGTTATTTGTTGTTAGATTTGATATTTTTAGGGATGGGGGGAGGTGTGTGTGTGTGTGTGTGTGTGTGTGTGCACACAATATGATTCAAATTTAAAAGGTAAACTAAATATATAAACTATAACATGAATATCTGTGTTTGTTTTCAGTTCAGTATCGTGTTGATATCTTGTGGCGGATGTTTGCAAATGTGTGAAGATACCCGACCATGTCCAACAAGACTTGAAATTCGGACAATAAAATCGAAAAACGAATGTTTTCACTGAAGATGTTGTTTGTTGTACAATATTCATTGATTTGGTTTCCTATTTTAACAACACTGCCAATTAATTATGAGCTAATTTGTAGGAAAACATCCCCTTGTCTTTAAATTGGATTAAATGAAACTTTTAAAAGAACAAGGACATGTTTAGAAGGACCACTGCCCGTCTGCTCCCGTCTATATACCTACCGAGTAAGGCGATCATAGAGGATGAGCTATGGACATGTTTAGAAGGAACACTGCCCGTCTACCCCCGTCTATATACCTCCCGAGTAGGGCGATCATAGTGGATGAGCTATGGATATCTTAAGAGGAAAACTGCCCATCTGCCCCCGTCTATATACCTCCCGAGTAGGGCGACCATAGCGGAGGAGATATGGTCATGTTAAGAAGGAACACTGCTCGTCTGCTCCCGTCTATATACCTCCCGAGTATGGCGATCATAGAGGAGGAGCTATGGTCATGTTAAGAAGGAACACTGCCCGTCTGCTCCCGTCTATATACCTCCCGAGTAGGGCGATCATAGAGGAGGAGCTATGGTCATGTTAAGAAGGAACACTGCCCGTCTGCCCACGTCAATATACCTCCCGAGTAGGATGATCATAGAGGATAAGCTATGGTCATGTTTAGAAGGAACGCTGACCGTCTGCCCCTGTCTATATACCTCCCGAATAGGACGATCACAGAGGAGGAGCTATGGTCATGTTTAGAAGAAACACTGCCCGTCTGCCCCGTCTATATACCTCCCGAGTAGGGCGATCATAGCGGATCAGCTATGGTCGCAATGTGACACACCAGACACTCGTTTCAACCTGTTAAAATGGACAGTATGTGTAGTTAGTCTATAAGCATGCAACATGTTTGGATGAAGATACAGTACAGTGAAACGAATCTGAAACGAGGAAATAGTCTTAAAAATAACGTAATAAAACGTTCTTAATAACGTAATAAAATGAATTTCTTGGTATTATAAATATCTTAAAATGTATATATTTCAATTATCGAAATACGGCTGTCATAGAGAAAAATCCTGTCAAATATACTTTAAATAATGAAACAAGTAAGTTGTGGTCCTGAAAAAAAAGTAGGAAACTTGATATTGTAGTAAGACCCAGAACAATTGATAAATCATATCATCATGAGGGTTGAGACTTTGTTTCGTCATTTTGATCTAGAAACGAAACAGAAAGTGCACAGAAAACACGAGGACACTCCCAAGCTATCATATGCAATGGAACAATGTAAGACCGTAGGACTACAACGTTTTGAACAACACATTCAAAATACTGAAACTCTCCACAATGAGACATTCTAAACGCGATTAAGGCGACGTCATACGACACAAGTGCCTCATGTCGTGTGGCGTCGCCTTTAGACTGGATTCCTAAGTGTCACAAGACTCCAAACAATCAAAGCTATATCGCGGGACTGAGAAAACAACACACCACCAAATCCATGTTACAAATACTAACCACCATCCTCACCACAATCAAGGATGACACCACAGCTCTCTACTGATGTATGTACGGAGTCGTGGCTTGTGGAGGTTAAACTTTGTCGAACCTCTCGTATGAATGGCAGTCTTCCTTCACCAGTCTGTCAAAACAGCTTTTTGACACTAGTTTGTGCAGAGATAGAAATGTTGATTATTATGGAAGCGGTTTTGGCGTCAACATTTAAAACAAATGAGATTAATCATTCTGGATTCTCAAAAGCTCCAGATCAAAACTTTGATATCAGTTGAGATCACAGCTCACCAGTATTAAAGGGAAATTCCCGAGTTTGCTGTATTGTAAGATGTTTCCGACTAATAAAATATTTCTTCGATTAAACTTACTTATTAAATATGTTTTCTTGTTTAGAATATCAGTGTCTGTACATTCAATGTCTCTCTGGTGGTCTTAATATTTGTAAGAAGCCCAAACTGCATTTTGATATAAAATAATTTCGTACCTACGAAAACCCCCAATATTTTAGGAAATAAAATGAAATTTAACCAAGTACAAATATTAGAACGATCAGAAAGACGTTCAATATACAGCCACTAATATTTTATGCAGAAAAATATATATTAGATATAATTACAATTGTTAAAAATCTCTGTTAGTCGATAACATCTTAAACATTGCAGCAAACTCAGGCATGTCCATTTAAAACCTTTCATTTTTCAACATTATATATAATGATGCAAAGACATAAGGAAACACTTGAAAAGAAACCAGCAAAATATAGACTTCAATCAAAACCCTCATCCACTGTATCAGGACTTTTAGATGTGTTACTGACATTCAATCCCACAATACATATGTTTATTACATACCTATTCAATCTTACTATAGTGATAAAGACATTTTGAAATCCTGTGATAAATTGATTTTGTATCGCACATATGTGCAATCTGGACCGAAACTTTTAAATGGGGAATTCCCTTTTTATTTTTACTGCAGTTAACGCCTTTTATTTACTGACGTTATATATGATTTACAAAATACGCCACATCGTATTTGAAACATTACGCAAGGCTGCCGCAGAGTATGATCTTAACGTTAAGTAAATCAATGAAAGGAGTTTTGGTCATAGATTTAAGTGTTGTTATAACGTTAAATTAAAAACCGTTTTTGTAAAACATACAAGAAGGTATGTAATAAATACAGAACTTCACATACGTTGTTTTCGCTTTCCTATTTATTGCACTCGTTTATTTTACGAATGAACATACAACTCGACCGCTACGCTGTCTAGTGGTATATATTCTTGCACAAAATAAACTCGTGCAATAAATAGGAAGCAAAACCAACGTATGTGGAGTTTTGTATATGTATTTCACACAGACATAATACTCCAGTAGTGAATTGAAGGGACATTCCTGAGTTTGCTGCAATTTTAAAGACGTTATCAACTAACAGAGACTTTTTAACGATTGTAATTACATATCAAATATATTTTTCTGCATAAAATATTAGTGGTTCTATACTAAACGTGTTTCTGATCGTTCTAACATTTGTACTAGGTTAAATTTCATTTTATTTCCTAAAATTTATTTTTTCGGGGGGGGGGGGGGGGGGGGGGGGACTGTCAACACATTACCAGAAAGTAATTCAAACACATGGGATTAATCACACGTGGAACCATGACAACTCCAGAGACTTACTTGAAATTATCCTACTCTCAGCTTGACTCACGATGAGATGAGACGCGTCGTTAGTTTCTCTCGCTTTAGCACACCCCACCCCCACCCACCCCACCTGGGGGGGGGGGGGGACTGATACAAAGCTACGGGGACTTACTAGAATACCGCATAGCGTACACCGGGTCACGGGCAACCGTGACTTTGTTGTACGGCGACGCGGTCGAGAAGACGAAGAGGAAGAGGGAAAACTGGCGGCTCAACCGCCAGCTGCGGTCCCTTGTGCGTCGCCGCCCCCGACTCGACCCAACACGAAAGGACCAGCTCATCCGGGCCCGCCGTCAACTCCGAGGGATGCTCTCAACGCGCCGATGTGCGAGACGCCCGTAGATGGACCTCCATCTCCCTCTACACCACCGCCTACACGTAACTGGCCACTGTCACCAGTCTTGCCAGTTCGGAAGGCGGCGGTCCGGGCAGGAGCCGTTGCGAAGAGGAAGGCCGTCGCTCAGCCGAGCGACCAGCTTGACAAGGTAATACCTACACCTTCACCAGGACCGTCCCCCTCCGACTCGGAATTCGTCTGGAAAGTTCAGATCGGGAAAATCAGGTCCGGCTTCCTTAAGTTCGTGCAGGGGGACACCTCGGATCCGGCATCCCTGATGGGCGGACTAATGGAACCAGAGCTACAACAACTGCCTGATGGAAGCGCTTACGAGCTACACATCATCAAGTCTATAGCTGGCAAGACGGGGTTGGTACTAACTCAGCGCCAAGAAGGAGTCTACCGACAAGCGGTCCTTGTTAGAGAGATGGATAGCCACACCATCCACAGGATCGTCAAGGCTCCTTTCGGCAACGACTACCGGAACGTCATCACCATCCTCGCCGACCAGAGATGGAAGCACTTCATCCCCGCCTTTGCCGGTTCTGCGTAGGCCAACTTCCGCTCCCCAACGGCCTTAACGAGGCCACTCACGTGAACATATAGATCGGACTTTAAACATTTAGACCTTCGTTCAAAATTTGATGTCGAAATTACTTCTTTTTTTAATATTATTAAATAGTCCTATCCTCTCTTCTTTCTCTTATTTATTTTTGGACTGTCCTTCTAAAATGCTCTAAATTATATAAATATTCGGCCGAGCTGTCAATTCTTTTTATTTTTGGCTGCTCGGCCGAATATTTATATAATTTGGAGCATTTTAGAAGGACAGTCCAAAATTAAATAAGAGAAAGAAGAGAGGATCGGACTATTTAATAATAATAAAAAAAGAGAGTAATTTCGACATAAACTTTTGAACGCAGATCTAAAAGTTTAAAGTCCGATCGATATGTCCACTTGAGTGGCCTCGTTAAGGCCGTTTGGGTGCACAGCTTATAGGGACGAGATGGGTTGCATCCCGTCAAGAAAACCCCTAGATTAACAGTCGATAGACATTGAAGGTGTAGTGCTGTGCTGAAATACAGATCTTGAGAAGCCGGATCCATCTGAACGAGAGTGAGTATCAGACTAGGGTATAGTCCAGTCGTCATGGGTTGGTATAGTGGTGCGGACGGGACCGACTCCGGAGGATACAAGATGGTATCACTATAAAGCAAATAAAGTCTAGAAAAGAGTAGTAGGGGCCGACCCCGCTTCCTATTTCTTCTTAGAGTGGGGCGGTCAATCTTCCAGTGCTGCTAGGACAGGCTCGGACATGTAGAGACTAAACGCGAAGAACCGTGGCGTTCTGCAGAATGGCCGTCATACGAGTCACGAAAAAACAAGTCAACATAGTCAGACGGAGAAATGACGTGGAGGCGAGGAATCTCGCTAAAAAAGAATCCAACCTGGTGGTGCAGACTGTCGAAACGAGAAGCGTTCCAGCGTTCAGTCAGTTCCAATGGCCGCATACATCCCAGTAGAAAACTTCATTTCGCTGACAAAAACAACAAAATGAAGGATCCCCAAGTCGAGCACACGAAAGCACGTGCAGTGTGCACCAGCAAAACAAACACGTCTTACCGCGTGGAGCTCCAGACTGGGAATGGTTTCGCAGAAAGATTTTGTTTAAAAGTCTGAGGTTTTTCGAAGTTACATTGTGCTGGAAAGTTTTCGTTTCTTACGGAATATACCGAGTCTACTATAACAAACACCCAATCGTCACTGCGAACGATGTCAACAACAGCTATCATTGCCTGTGCAGGTGCGAGTTTTGTCAGTCACACTTATTATTATTAACAGAACAATAGATAAAGTATATGTTCTAACTTGTTCCAAAATGTAATAGTATTTATTGGTATTTATTGGCGGTTGTTTTGGCCCCCCCCCCCCCCCCCGTGCCGTTCCTGGCGCGCTTTTCCTCTTCTTCCATCTCCTCCTCTTCTTCTGTACGATCGCGTCGCCGTACACCAAAGTCACGGAAGACCGTGACCCGGTGTAAGTGACGCGAAATTCAAGTAGCTTCCCATAACTCAGTAAGAGTCCCCGTGGGGGTGTGTGGGGGGTGGGGGTGAGGGGTCGGGGTGGGGGGTAACTCGAGAGTTAATGGCGAGACGTCTGTCCTCATCGCAAGTTAGCTTGGAAGTGGCTCGAAATGCAGTCATTTATTGGTTAAACTTTTAATCTGCCCTGTGAACAGTCACGTTTTGTAATTAGTTCCACCGTTTGATATTGCTCACATTAACGAATGATACTAGCCTACATTATTGTGTGATATGCACAGAATATTCTACTACGTTATTATAGTGATTTACATTGTATGGTTTAGAATAGAAATATTGTTGTTATCGTTATTATCCGTTTCATAATTAAATAATTCCAATCTCTAAAAATCCCTTTATTATAAACCCTTGGATTGGTTAAATTCGTATCACGTGATAATAAAAACTGGCATTCATAGCACCATGAATCTCAGTTTAGCACTATTTTTGGCTATATAGCCGGAACTACTTTATGAATTATGTCAACAAAGGAATCCCCGAGGAATTTCCTTGAGATTCTATTTTTAGACATCAAACAGTAATCGTCTGCCGTCAAACTTGTAAACATCTAAAAATCTTCACATATAAATTATACCATACAAATTAGGTCGCTTCAGACATTTTTTTATTAAAGGTTAAAAGTTATTGAAATTACTTACGTTACATGTTTATAGTGAATTCAAAATCCCACAGCTAAAAATCTATTTTGTCGATCCAAAAAAAGTGTATAATTCCAATGGAATTTGGTCTTTTACAAAAGCGATTTCAAAAACAAAATCCAGTCAGTTCATGCCAACCATTAGCAGTAACGCGCATTCAACGGCATTGTAGTATGACGTACACGGTACACAACACCTAGCCACTGCGATCCAATCTTTAAACGACTCGGGTTTTGAAACTAGGCATATCATGTACATGTCGGGACACAGGAACGAAGCTTCAATTCGAAGCTACAACAGAGAATGTTCCACTTTACAAAAACGAAACATCAGCATGGCACTGTCAAATGTCACGAATACTTGTGTTGCACCACTTGAAGTCACACATGCCAAAACCATCCTGTGTTGCCACTTCCACAATTACAAGGCCAGTAAACACAGAAACTCGCGACACACCTGTTTCATCCATTTCCGGAAACATTGAAACCACTTTCTCCATGTCAAATCTATCAACACATGGAATTTTCATGCACTCAAATATTTTATAACTGTAATTTCAACGTCGTAATTGGTAAATCTGGACAGTAATCAAAAAATGGCGCCCATCCACAGTTCGTAGTTAAATATTCATACACCAACCGCTTCACATATAAATTATACCATACAAAATAGATCGCTTCAGACATTTTTATTACAGGTTAAAAGTTATTAAAATTACTTACGTTATATGTTTCTAGTGAATTCAAAATGTTTCTACTTGGTATTGATATTTAATGCAAAAAATTAATATGAATTGTATTAATGATTGTAACATTGTCATTCTCTCATTCGGCTATTGACGGAAAAAGCCGAAACTACCATAGGCATTTCGCTAATGTTGAGTATGAATTTCGTGTTAATAAAATAGTAAATAGTTGGAAAATAGAGTTCACTTTTTATTTTAAAAAGGTTTACATTAATGACATGGTTATGTGTTTGGAATTATAAGAATTGAACGTGAATATTTTTGAGTTTCATGCTAGTATGAAACTCAAAAAATTTCACGTTCAATTCTTAAATAGTGATAGTAAATCGTGATTAACGTCTGTTGTGTGTTTATTTCTCTAGTGGATGTGATTATTGTTTGTATAGATTGCTGTCATGTTAGTTTTTTTTTTTTAATTCCTCGTCATACGGTCATAAAAGTACCTTATTCATTCCAAGACCGAGCCTTGGTAAAACATTGCAGATGTTTGATTGTGTGGGTCCCGTGACAACATAATAATTATAATTTAATTACAACAGTTTGTAATAAAACTAAAACAAGTTCTGTTTCCTTCTTTTGTGTTGTTATTATTGTTTGTGTGATATTATAACATGTTTTTAAAGTGTAATTTAAGTTAAGTTCTTAAAAACAAACAAAAAACAAAAACAAAACAAAAACATTCGCTCGCGGGTCATTCAAAAGTTGTACGGGCGAGTCAAAGTGTTGCTGTGAGTGGCCCGATTGGACAGTCAAAAAAAACAAAAAACAAAACCCAAAAAACTAAACAATCCCAAGTGCATACCCTGGTTTCAGCCGACAGCAAAGTTCACCAGTATTAAAAGATGCCATTTTTCAACATCAACACTGTACAATTCTTGTAGACAAATCAATGGAAAAACCTCATTCCTTTATTGAGGGAGATTTTGTAACACTGAAAGCTAAACGAATATATATTTATCCTCCGCGGATCTGGACAGTTTATAAATGTGTTAGCATAGATGTAAACTGACACAAACATTGCGAAATGTTAAGACTTACTTGTTGATAGCATATGATTATGTTATATTTGGGGATAAAACATATAGACAGAGAATTGGTACACGGGTGACATTAATGCCTGCGTATTGGCTTTGTGCTACACAGGTGGCATTAATGCATATGTGTTGTCCTTTGTGTTACACTGGTGGCATTAATGTCTGTGTATTGGCTTTGTGTTACACTGGTGGCATTAATGTCTGTGTATGGTCTTTGTACTACACTGGTGGCATTAATGTCTGTGTATTGTCTTTGTGTTACACTGGTGACATTAATGTCTGTGTATGGTCTTTGTACTACACTGGTGGCATTCATGTCTGCGTATTGTCTTTCTGTTACACAGGTGTCATTAATGTCTGCGTATTGCCTTTGTGTTACACAGGTGGCATTAATGTCTGTGTATTGTCTTTGTGTTACACAGGTGGCATTAATGTCTGTGTATTGTCTTTGTACTACACTGGTGGCATTAATGTCTGCGTATTGTTTTTGTGTTACACAGGTGACATTAATGTCTGTGTATTGTCTTTGTACTACACACGTGGCATTAATATCTGCGTATTGTATTTGTGTTACACACGTGGCATTAATGTCTGTGTATTGTCTTTGTACTACACTGGTGGCATTAATGTCTGCGTATTGTTTTTGTGTTACACAGGTGATATTAATGTCTGTGTATTGTCTTTGTACTACACACGTGGCATTAATATCTGCGTATTGTCTTTGTGTTACACAGGTGGCATTAATGTCTGCGTATTGTCTTTGTGTTACACAGGTGACATTAATGTCTGCGTATTGTCTTTGTGTTACACACGTGGCATTAATGTCTGCGTATTGTCTTTGTGTTACACAGGTGGCATTAATGTCTGCGTATTGTCTTTGTGTTACACTTGTGGCATTAAGTCTGCGTATGGTCTTTGTGTTACACTGGTGACATTAATGCCTGCCAATTGTGTTTGTGTTACACAGATGGCATTAATGCCTGTGTATCGTGTTTGTGTTACACAGATGGCATTAATGTCTGCGTATTGTGTTTGTGTTACACAGATGGCATTAATGCCCGCGTATTGTGTTTGTGTTACACAGATGTCATTAATGTCTGTGTATTGTTTTGTGTTACATTGGTGGCATTAATGTCTGCGTATTGTGTTTGTGTTACACAGATGGCATTAATGTCTGCGTGTTGTGTTTGTGTTACACAGATGGCATTAATGTCTGCGTATTGTGTTTGTGTTACACTGGTGGCATTAATGTATGCGTATTGTGTTTGTGTTACACAGATGGCATTAATGCCTGCGTATTGTTTTTCTGTTACACAGATGGCATTAATGTCTGTGTATTGTGTTTGTGTTACACTGGTGGCATTAATGTCTGCGTATTGTGTTTGTGTTACACAGATTGCATTAATGTCTGCGTATTGTCTTTGTGTTACACTGGTGGCATTAATGCCTGCGTATTGTCTTTGTGTTACACTGGTGGCATTAATGCCTGCGTATCGTGTTTGTGTTACACAGATTGCATTAATGTCTGCGTATTGCCTTTGTACTACACTGGTGGCATTACTATCTGTGTATTGTCTTTGTGTTACACTGGTGACATTAATGTCTGTGTATTGTCTTTGTGTTACACTGGCGACATTAATGTCTGTGTATTGTCTTTGTACAACACTGGTTTCATTAATGTCTGTGTATGGTTTTTGTACTACACTGGTGGCATTAATGCCTGTGTATGGTCTTTGTGTTACACTGGCGGCATTAATGTCTGTGTATGGTCTTTGAACTACACTGGTGGCATTAATATCTGCGTATTGTCTTTGTGTTACACAGGTGGCATTAATGTCTGTGTATTGTCTTTGTACTACACTGGTGGCATTAATGTCTGCGTATTGTCTTTGTGTTACACAGGTGGCATTAATGTCTGTATTATCTTTGTACTACACTAGTGACATTAGTATCTGCTTATTGTATTTGTGTTACACAGGTGACATTAATGTCTGCGTATTGTCTTTGTGTTACACACGTATCATTAATGTCTGAGTATGGTCTTTGTGTTACACTGGTGGCATTAATGTCTGTGTATTCTCTTTGTGTTACACTGGTGACATTAATGTCTGTGTATTGTCTTTGTACAACACTGGTTGCATTAATGTCTGTGTATGGTTTTTGTACTACACTGGTGGCATTAATGCCTGTGTATGGTCTTTGTGTTACACTGGCGGCATTAATGTCTGTGTATGGTCTTTGTACTACACTGGTGGCATTAATATCTGCGTATTGTCTTTGTGTTACACAGGTGGCATTAATGTCTGTGTATTGTCTTTGTACTACACTGGTGGCATTAATGTCTGCGTATTGTCTTTGTGTTACACACGTGGCATTAATGTCTGCATGTTGACTTTGTGTTACACTTGTGGCATTAATGTCTGCGTATGGTCTTTGTGTTACACAGGTGGCATTAATGTCTGCGTATTGTATTTGTGTTACACCGGTGGCATTAATGTCTGCATATTGTCTTTGTGCTACACTGGTGGCATTAACGTCTGCGTATGGTCTTTGTGCTACACAGGTGACATTAATGTCTGTGTATTGTCTTTGTGTTACACTGGTAACATTAATGCCTGCGTATGGTCTTTGGGTTACACTGGTGGCATTAATGTCTGTGTATTGTTTTTGTGCTACACTGGTGGCATTAATGTCTGTGTATTGTCTTTGTGTTACACTGGTGGCATTAATGTCTGTGTATTGTCTTTGTGTTACACTGGTGATATTAATGCCTGCGTATTGTCTTTGTGTTATACGGGTGGCATTAATGGTTGTATTCCCTTTGTGTTACACAGGCGGGATTAATGTCTGCGTATTGTCTTTGTGTTACACCGGGGGCATTAATGTCTGCGTATTGTCTTTGTTCTACACTGGTGGCATTAATGTCTATGTATTGTCTTTGTGCTACACATGTGGCATTAATGTCTGCGTGTGGTCTTTGTGTTACACTGGTGGCATTAATGTCTGTGTATTGTCTTTGTGCTACACTGGTGGCATTAACGTCTGCGTATGGTCTTTGTGCTACACAGGTGACATTAATGTCTGTGTATTGTCTTTGTGTTACACTGGTGGCATTGATATCTGCGTATTGTCTTTGGGTTACACTGGTGGCATTAATGCCTGCGTATTGTGTTTGGATTATACATGTGGCATTAATGGTTGTATTCCCTTTGTGTTAGACAGGTGGCATTAATGTCTGGGTATGGTCTTTGTGTTACACTGGTGGCATTAATATCTGCATATTGTCTTTGTGTTACAAAGGTGGCATTAATGTCTGCGTATTGTGTTTGTGTTACACTGGTGGCATTAATGTCTGCGTATTGCCTTTGTGTTATACATGTGGCATTAATGGTTGTATTCCCTTTGTGTTACACAGGTGGCATTAATGTCTGCGTATGGTCTTTGTGTTACACTGGTGGCATTAATGTCTGTGTATTGCCTTTGTGCTACACATGTGGCATTAATGTCTGCGTATGGTCTTTGTGTTACACTGGTGGCATTAATGTCTGCGTATTGTATTTGTGCTACACAGGTGACATTAATGTCTGTGTATTGTCTTTGTGTTACACTGGTGGCATTAATGTCTGTCTATTGCATTTGTGTTACACAGGTGGCATTAACGTCTCTGTATTGCCTTTGTGTTATACAGGTGGCATTAATGTCTGCGTATTGTGTTTGTGTTACACTGGTGGCATTAATGCCTGCGTATTGTGTTTGTGTTACACAGGTGGCATTAATGCCTGTGTATTGTCTTTGTACTACACACGTGGCATTAATATCTGCGTATTGTATTTCTGTTACACACGTGGCATTAATGTCTGCGTATTGTCTTTGTGTTACACAGGTGGCATTAATGTCTGCGTATTGTCTTTGTGTTACACTTGTGGCATTAAGTCTGCGTATGGTCTTTGTGTTACACTGGTGACATTAATGCCTGCGAATTGTGTTTGTGTTACACAGATGGCATTAATGCCTGTGTATCGTGTTTGTGTTACACAGATGGCATTAATGTCTGCGTATTGTGTTTCTGTTACACAGATGGCATTAATGCCCACGTATTGTGTTTGTGTTACACAGATGGCATTAATGTCTGCGTATTGTGTTTGTGTTACACAGATGGCAATAATGT
Source organism: Gigantopelta aegis (assembly GCF_016097555.1). Lineage (NCBI taxonomy): Eukaryota > Metazoa > Mollusca > Gastropoda > Neomphalida > Peltospiridae > Gigantopelta > Gigantopelta aegis. The sequence goes on along the minus strand of NC_054712.1, from coordinate 57,858,953 downwards.
CTGTGTATTGTGTTTGTGTTACACTGGTGGCATTAATGTCTGCGTATTGTGTTTGTGTTACACAGATGGCAATAATGTCTGCGTATTGTGTTTGTGTTACATTGGTGGCATTAATGTCTGCGTATTGTGTTTCTGTTACACAGATGGCATTAATGTCTGCGTATTGTGCTTGTGTTACACAGATGGCATTAATGTCTGCGTATTGTGTTTGTGTTACACTGGTGGCATTAATGTCTGCGTATTGTGTTTGTGTTACACAGATGGCATTAATGCCTGCGTATTGTTTTTCTGTTACGCAGATAGCATTAATGTCTGTGTATTGTGTTTGTGTTACACTGGTGGCATTAATGTCTGCGTATTCTGTTTGTGTTACACAGATTGCATTAATGTCTGCGTATTGTCTTTGTGTTACACTGGTGGCATTAATGCCTGCGTATTGTCTTTGTGTTATACAGGTGGTATTAATGGTTGTATTCCCTTTGTGTTACACAGGTGGCATTAATGTCTGCGTATTGTATTTGTGTTAAACATGTGGAATTAATGTCTGCGTATTGTCTTTGTGTTACACTGGTGACATTAATGTCTGTGTATTGTCTTTGTGTTACACTGGTGACATTAATGTCTGTGTATTGTCTTTGTGTTACACTGGTGCCTTTAATGTCTGCGTGTTGTCTTTGTGTTACACTTGTGGCATTAATGTCTGCGTATGGTCTTTGTGTTACACTGGTGGCATTAATGTCTGTTATTCTCTTTGTGTTACACTGGTGGCATTAATGTCTGCGTATTGTCTTTGTGTTATACAGGTGGCATTAATGTCCGTGTATTATCTTTGTACTACACTAGTGACATTATTATCTGCTTACTGTATTTATTGCTACACAGGTGACATTAATGTCTGCGTATGGTCTTTGTGCTACACAGGTGACATTAATGTCTGCGTATGGTCTTTGTGCTACACAGGTGACATTAATGCCTGCGTATTGTCTTTGTGTTACACTGGTGGCATTAATGTCTGTGTATTGTTTTTGTGTTACACTGATGGCATCAATGTCTGTGTATTGTCTTTGTGTTACACTGATGGCATCAATGTCTGTGTATTGTCTTTGTGTTACACTGATGGCATCAATGCCTGCGTATTGTGTTTGTGCTACACAGGTGGCATTAATGTCTGTGTATTGTCTTTGTGTTACACTGATGGCATCAATGTCTGTGTATTGTCTTTGTGTTACACTGGTGACATTAATGTCTACGTATTGTCTTTGTACTACACTGGTGACATCAATGCCTGCGTATTGTGTTTGTGCTACACAGGTGGCATTAATGTCTGCGTATTGTCGTTGTGCTACACTGGTGGCATTAATGTCTATGTATTGTCTTTGTGCTACACATGTGGCATTAATGTCTGCGTATGGTCTTTGTGTTACACTGGTGGCATTAATGTCTGTGTATTGTCTTTGTGCTACACTGGTGGCATTAACGTCTGCGTATGGTCTTTGTGCTACACAGGTGACATTAATGTCTGTGTATTGTCTTTGTGTTACACTGGAGGCATTGATATCTGCGTATTGTCTTTGGGTTACACTGGTGGCATTAATGCCTGCGTATTGTGTTTGGATTATACATGTGGCATTAATGGTTGTATTCCCTTTGTGTTAGACAGGTGGCATTAATGTCTGGGTATGGTCTTTGTGTTACACTGGTGGCATTAATATCTGCATATTGTCTTTGTGTTACAAAGGTGGCATTAATGTCTGCGTATTGTGTTTGTGTTACACTGGTGGCATTAATGTCTGCGTATTGCCTTTGTGTTATACATGTGGCATTAATGGTTGTATTCCCTTTGTGTTACACAGGTGGCATTAATGTCTGCGTATGGTCTTTGTGTTACACTGGTGGCATTAATGTCTGTGTATTGCCTTTGTGCTACACATGTGGCATTAATGTCTGCGTATGGTCTTTGTGTTACACTGGTGGCATTAATGTCTGCGTATTGTATTTGTGCTACACAGGTGACATTAATGTCTGTGTATTGTCTTTGTGTTACACTGGTGGCATTAATGTCTGTCTATTGCATTTGTGTTACACAGGTGGCATTAACGTCTCTGTATTGCCTTTGTGTTATACAGGTGGCATTAATGTCTGCGTATTGTGTTTGTGTTACACTGGTGGCATTAATGCCTGCGTATTGTGTTTGTGTTACACAGGTGGCATTAATGCCTGTGTATTGTCTTTGTACTACACACGTGGCATTAATATCTGCGTATTGTATTTCTGTTACACACGTGGCATTAATGTCTGCGTATTGTCTTTGTGTTACACAGGTGGCATTAATATCTGCGTATTGTCTTTGTGTTACACTTGTGGCATTAAGTCTGCGTATGGTCTTTGTGTTACACTGGTGACATTAATGCCTGCGAATTGTGTTTGTGTTACACAGATGGCATTAATGCCTGTGTATCGTGTTTGTGTTACACAGATGGCATTAATGTCTGCGTATTGTGTTTCTGTTACACAGATGGCATTAATGCCCACGTATTGTGTTTGTGTTACACAGATGGCATTAATGTCTGTGTATTGTGTTTGTGTTACACTGGTGGCATTAATGTCTGCGTATTGTGTTTGTGTTACACAGATGGCAATAATGTCTGCGTATTGTGTTTGTGTTACATTGGTGGCATTAATGTCTGCGTATTGTGTTTCTGTTACACAGATGGCATTAATGTCTGCGTATTGTGCTTGTGTTACACAGATGGCATTAATGTCTGCGTATTGTGTTTGTGTTACACTGGTGGCATTAATGTCTGCGTATTGTGTTTGTGTTACACAGATGGCATTAATGCCTGCGTATTGTTTTTCTGTTACGCAGATAGCATTAATGTCTGTGTATTGTGTTTGTGTTACACTGGTGGCATTAATGTCTGCGTATTGTGTTTGTGTTACACAGATTGCATTAATGTCTGCGTATTGTCTTTGTGTTACACTGGTGGCATTAATGCCTGCGTATTGTCTTTGTGTTATACAGGTGGTATTAATGTTTGTATTCCCTTTGTGTTACACAGGTGGCATTAATGTCTGCGTATTGTATTTGTGTTAAACATGTGGAATTAATGTCTGCGTATTGTCTTTGTGTTACACTGGTGACATTAATGTCTGTGTATTGTCTTTGTGTTACACTGGTGACATTAATGTCTGTGTATTGTCTTTGTGTTACACTGGTGCCTTTAATGTCTGCGTGTTGTCTTTGTGTTACACTTGTGGCATTAATGTCTGCGTATGGTCTTTGTGTTACACTGGTGGCATTAATGTCTGTTATTCTCTTTGTGTTACACTGGTGGCATTAATGTCTGCGTATTGTCTTTGTGTTATACAGGTGGCATTAATGTCCGTGTATTATCTTTGTACTACACTAGTGACATTATTATCTGCTTATTGTATTTATTGCTACACAGGTGACATTAATGTCTGCGTATGGTCTTTGTGCTACACAGGTGACATTAATGTCTGCGTATGGTCTTTGTGCTACACAGGTGACATTAATGCCTGCGTATTGTCTTTGTGTTACACTGGTGGCATTAATGTCTGTGTATTGTTTTTGTGTTACACTGATGGCATCAATGTCTGTGTATTGTCTTTGTGTTACACTGATGGCATCAATGTCTGTGTATTGTCTTTGTGTTACACTGATGGCATCAATGCCTGCGTATTGTGTTTGTGCTACACAGGTGGCATTAATGTCTGTGTATTGTCTTTGTGTTACACTGATGGCATCAATGTCTGTGTATTGTCTTTGTGTTACACTGGTGACATTAATGTCTACGTATTGTCTTTGTACTACACTGGTGACATCAATGCCTGCGTATTGTGTTTGTGCTACACAGGTGGCATTAATGTCTCCGTATTGTCTTTGTGCTACACTGGTGGCATTAATGTCTGCACTGCCTTTGTGTTACACAGGTGTGAGTGCGAATAATTTTTACATGCTCATATACCACTAGTGTTTCGAGCATGTCCGTCTCGAGGCCTGTCTCTAGATAGCTAGGGGCTTGTCCCGGGACAGACAAAAATTAAGGGGACAATTTTGAAATTTACATCCAAAAATTAAATAGTGGGCCTCTAAAATTTTGATGCGCATCTCTAATTAATATAATTAATAAAGAAAATTCTACTCATTAAATTTGGTCGCTAGATTAGATCGGGCGGTCAAAAAGAAATTAAATAAGATCGGTGGCCTGACTGGGGATGGGGGGGGGGGAGGGGGCGGTAGCGTTGAAAATGGGCAGAATTTTGATAATAGCAATAGGTAAAAAAGTTAATAAAATTTAAAAAAAAAAGAAAAAAGTTACAAGCCAAAAATAAAAAGAATTGACTCCTTGGTCGAATATTTATATAGTTTGGAGCATTTTAGAAGGACAGTCGAAAAATAAATAAGAGAAAGAAGAGAGGATCGGACTATTTAATAATATTAAAAAAAGAAGGTAATTTCGACATAAACATTTGAAGGAAGGACTCTGTGTATTGTCTTTGTGTTACACAGGTGGCATTCATGTCTGCATATTGTTTTTGTCTTACACAGGTGGCATTCATGTCTGCGTATTGTCTTTGTGTTATATTTTAAACGAAAAACAATTGATTGATTGAAATAGTTTCTACTACTGAAAGTTAAATATTATATTATTTTATCGAACTTAAACAATGAACGTTTTATTGGTGGCACCCCTTGTAATCATTGGGTTGCATAGCATTATATAAGTACGTAGCAACCATTAAAACACTAACCTTTCGCTACTGTTAACATACACAGCAAATAGGTAATGGATACGACTTGTCGTAAATTTAGGCAGCCTACACCCCCCAATATAGTTTGTTTCACATTAAATACATTTTACATATAAGATAAATATAAATTGTATTCCATGCTCCTTCGTTTTGGACATCACAAAATTACAGTATAAAAAGTGATGTCAAAATGTATGATCATTATTCAACAAAAGAGCTGCCTGTCATTAAGTGAACGAATAGTGTTTTCTTGCACCACACGGAATAATGATGATTGTGAAACAGACTATAGGTAACAATACGTAAAGCGATCAGCTTTATATTTCGGGCTATCGTTTTGGTTGTGTTCAGTATCACTCGAAGGGAAATTCAAAGTGTGCTTGGTTGTTTACATAGAGAATAATACATGAGTGGTCGTTAGATACCATTCATCTCACGAGTTGTTTTAAAATGTATCTAACGAGCGAAAGGCAATTTGATACGTTTTTAAATGAGTTGTGAGATTAATGATATCTAACAGATACGAATGTAGTATTCTATTTTACGTATCCTAAAAAAAAACCCACAGGTTTTAAGCAAATTCTAACGTCTTTTTCGACTAAAAGATATTTACAGCGATGCACTTGTAGCTGACTTACGCGTCACAGACACATGATTGCCAGATTAACTATACGCCACAGTGTTATCGATTTCCACCGTGCTGTGTTTTTATTGGACGTATGGCATTGGTGACGTGGTCATCACCTAGGAGCAGCCAGTCGTATATCGCATAGTGTTCTCACCAACGGGTGTGTAAGACATTAATAGATAAAATAAAAAACATTTATTGAATTTATCGATTCATACATGGCAGCAAGGTATGTATTGCAGGTTTTGTGGAAACTTGTGTAAGCTGATAGCCACGAGTTTTCATTATAGCGGTCACATGGGAATGTGTTGAGAAACCACTTTGATCGAGTCTCGCAAGGGTGCCTTTAGTGCATTACTTCAGTTTTATTCAATCACATTGTTAGCTGCTAGATTTACAAATATTTTCACAATCACGAGGTGTTGTTTTGACAGTTGTTGCATTAATTAAACTAACGCTGTCTATTTGTTTCCAAATATACACCAGCACGTGCTTCAAGACGAGTGTAACAGACATACAGACAGATATAGAAAGAACGAGAGAGAGAGAGAGAGAGAGAGAGAGAGAGAGAGAGAGAGAGAGAGAGAGAGAGAGAGAGAGAGAGAGAGAGAACGTTGCAGAACGGCCTAACTGGAATAAACTTCTGTTCTCATCTTTCGCGAACAACACATCACATGAGTGCATGCCATCACAGTTGCCTGTGTATAATTCCATTGACTTGTAACTTTTGCAGGTTAAACATGTATTACTTTAGTCTGCAGTAATGGGCCGTAAGAACCATGTCCCCTTCCCTTGCCCACAACTAATTTAATTGTTAAATATTACAATATACCAACACATACTTGATCATAAGATACCACAGAAGAGGGGCCAGTGCAATATCCAACGACTACCAGTTTAGATCCAAATGTGAGCGAGCGAGAGCGAGAGAGAGATTGACTCCCTTAATTGATAATACATGTACACACGAAAGATCCGCTGCGGGTTTTTTCTCCCCTTGGTTCAGGATCAAAGAGATGAGTATTGACAGCCTACAACAGGCATGTTCATCATCAGATCACCAGTCCAATTGGATCTTACCGACCACTCCGCATTGTTTACTGACGACTAATCTATAATCTCATTACGTCAAACGGGAACTGATAAATTGACATGTAACTCCATAATGAATAATTGTAAAACAAACGTTACTATCGTACTGCATTATCTCTTATTTGATAGATGGTTTTGGCCATATATGGTACAATCAAAATGTAGAAAATAGCAGAACATTTTTATCATTATTTAAGCAGAGAATGACAGATCAATTTATTCAGGCTATGTTTGCTGTATTTAATAATTCTCCAAAGTGTCTCCTATACAAATTCATTGTTAATAATTTTTGTCTACAACCTTACCTTCAGAAACCTATCGTCCTGAAATATAAACGTATTTTGAGTAAATTTAGACTTTCTGCACATATTCTCTCCATAGAAACGGGCAGATACCATCATATCGATAGAAGCAATAGGATATGTAATCTCTGCAACATGAATGTACTAGAAGACGAATATCACTTTGTTCTAGTTTGTCCGTTCTACTATACTATAAGAGATAAATATATTAAAACTTATTATTATAATAAACCATCAACACTGAAATTAACACAACTACTGTCCACCGATAACTCAAGAGAGTTAATTAAACTGTGTAAATACTTGATAACTGCTACCACACATAGAACAGACAACCTTGATTTATGAGTATGTTTTTATTTATGTATTTATTTCACTACTGTATTTTACTATCGACTGTGATAACTTTTAATAGGTCTATCCTGTAGACCTCACCATTCCCCGCAATGTGTACAATGTATTATTTTATAGTAAATATGTTTGTATGCCTATAAAATGTATATTGTTTGGCAAATAATAAACTACTTAAACTGCCAACTCGATAATGAATAATTGTAAAATAAACGTTACTATCGTACTGCATTATCTCTTATTTGATAGATGATGATGATGATAACTAGTTTAACGTGCCCATATACCACTAGGGTTTCGAACACGCCCATCCCGAGTCCGACCTCCGATAAGATCGGGGGGGGGGGGGGGGGGGGGGGGTAGATTTGAAAATGGGCAGAATTTAGAAAATAGCAAATAGTAAAATAGTTAATAGAATAAATTTAAAAAAAACAAGAAAAAAAAAACTTACAAGCCAAAAATAAAAAGAATTGACTGCTCGGCCGAATATTTATATAATTTGGAGCATTTTAGAAGGACAGTCCAAAATTAAATAAGAGAAAGAAGAGAGGATCGGACTATTTAATAATAAAAAAAAGAGAGTAATTTGGACATAAACTTTTGAACGCAGATCTAAAAGTTTAAAGTCCGATCGATATGTCCACGCGAGTGGCCTCGTTAAGGCCGTTTGGGTGCACAGCTTATAGGGACGAGATGGGTTGCATCCCGTCAAGAAAACCCCTAGATTGACAGTCGATAGACGTTGAAGGTGTAGTGCTGTGCTGAAATACAGATCTTGAGAAGCCGGATCCGTCTGAACGAGAGAGAGTATCAGACTAGGGTATTGTCCAGTCGTCATGGGTTGGTATAGTGGTGCGGATTGGCCCGACTCCGGAGGATACGAGATGGTATCACTATAAAGCAAAGTAAAGTCTAGAAAAGAGTAGTAGAATTAAAATAACAAATTAACAATAAACCACAACTTGACGCTGGGGTCGCCGCTGACCTCGATAACAATGTTGGTAACGGCGATGAGGAACCCGATTCCTCTACTGGATTTAACAATTTAATTATACATCTTGAAGAAGAACCACCAGAAGATTCCCCCGCTGAAATAAATATTTGTCCCAACCCAACCACCGACTCTGTTGTTACTGGCGAGGTAAGCGCCAAACCTCATCTTGACGCAGCAATCGCCAGTGGGTCACAGTCACCACCACCAGCTACCACCAAGACAGTGAAGAGGAAGAAAAAGATCCTTCCCCCTACACCACACCACGAGGGCCAGAGAAAGAGGAGGGTGGTGGAGGAGGTGACCCACGCATCAACGGATGAAGAGTTGGGTAAGTACAATATTAGTACTGCCAATCGTTACAGACTTTTGGCAGACGATATATATGAAAAATATTCAAGAGATGAAACCGCCAAAAAAAGTAAAATCTTTGTCAAACCCCCCACTTCACCCCCCCCCCCCCCCCCACCCCACCCACCCCATATCTGGAATTAGACAAGTCTTTTTTCCTGGAAAGAATCCATCCAGGTATGAATATTTTTTTCTGCAGGAATCTATTAACTCCATCTCTTCAGATGCTTCTTTCAACCTAGAAACCTCTCTTTTCTTTTTCACCAGGCTCACGGATGGAAGAGTTTTCATTCACTCAAAAACAGAGACACCCCTTCTTAAACTAGGCAGCTACTTCTATCTCCGCCCCGACCCCAACACCAGTCTTAGTGTAGAGATCTTATTTGAGACCATCTACCAGGAGCCTATAGATGTTAACAAGAGCCTGGACCCTACCCACACCCCAACCCCCTCTTCCTCCCAGTTAGGGTATACTCAAGATTCCCAACTTAGTCAAAACATTCACTTCCAGGTTTTAAGCTCCATTCCCCAAAATAACGTCAACAACAGCCCATTCCATTCCAATATTTATTTACATGCTCATATACCACGAAGGTTTCAAGCATGTCTGTCCTGGGCATAATCTCTGGCCTTTGCCAGTGACTAAGTCCAGGACAGAAAAGGGTGGGGGATAAGTTTGAGGTGGGCAGATTTTGGAATACGAATTTAGTTGTGTCCAGGACATCAAGAGGTTCGAGCGGACGAGTGTGCCACCACCAACTTCTACCTCCACCCCAAAGACGACGACTCCGGTGCAGCGGTCAGTAACGACCGCTCCCATCGAGTCGCCCCATGGACTTGTTGTTCCGGCGGCGAAAAGGAAGGCGACATCACCGACCACCCAACCAGCCAAGACAAAGCCACCGCCGGAATCCCCTCCCCCTGCTGACGACGAATGGACCATTTCCATCAGTGGACTTCGTCGTCACCTCCATCAGTACATGCAGGGGGACACGCTCCAACCACATCTACTTCGGGGAGGATTTCTAAACGCCAACTGGAAACCAATGGAGGACGGCAGCAGTTTTGAGCTCCACTCAAAGATCTTCGGTGGAACCAAGGGAATAGTCGTCACGCACAGAAGGGACCAGACCTACAGGCAGTGCATCCTGTTTTGGGAACTCGACAACAGATCGATCCACAGGATGCTCAAAGCGGTCTGCGGCCCCGACTATTCCCTGGTGGTCAAACATCTCCAACAACTTAGGAAACAGCTGCCGTCACTCCGAGACACTCCAAGCTCCCCGAAGTAGACCAACCTTACCTAGGACAGGTATCCTCCTTTTTGGGCTTAGTTGGACTTTAAACATTTTCGATCGAGTTCAAAATTCTTATGTTTATTTTTTTATAAATAGTCCAACGCACTTTACTTTGGCGCCCGTTCAATTGCTCAAATCACCTTAAAACCTTTTCGGCCGAGCAATCAAATTTATTTTTGGGTTTAAATTATTAGTCCGGACATGATGTTAGGTGCAGGTATTCTCCGTAGACTTAGGTTTTTCTAGTTAGATCCGAAGGAATCGAAATTCAGCCAGTCAGAACACGGCCCATTTTCGGTGTCTACTAGTCGGTCCGCGCAGTCGCTGGACACTACTAAATACTTATTCAAAATTCTGCCCACTTCAAACTCATCCCCCCCCCCCCCCTTGGCCTGGACTCAGTAACTGGCAAAGGCCAGAGATTGAGCCCAGGACAGGCGTGCATGAAACTTTCGTGGTATATATGCACGTTAAAAAGATTTAATGAAATGGAGAAAAAGAACAACAGCCCATCACCGTCCTCTTTATATGGCTCCGTTCAGGTCCGCACTTCCCCGATAAACGTAAACATGCCAACGCCCTTTTTTTTCCCCGAGTCAGGCCACCGATCTTATCGACTCCGCCATCAGCTCCACCCGTACATGCAAGGGGACACTCTACAACCGACCAAACTCCGGGGAGGTTTCGCTAACATAGACTGGAAGCCAATGGAGGACGGCAGCAGCTACGAAATCCACCACAAGACCTTTGGTAGTACGCCGGGAGTGATCGTGACCCATCGAAGGGACCAGACCTTTAGACAGTGCGTCTTGTTTTGGAAGATAGACAACAGGTCTCTTCACAAGATGCTCAGAGCAGTCTGCGGCCCCGTTTTACTCCACGGTAGTACAGGCTCTACGCCAGCGACCATACACCGAATGATTAAGCTGTATCTCCGAGAAACTCCAGGATCAACCCGGAAAACCAACCTAAACTAGGACAGGTATCCTCCTTTTTGGGCTTAGTTGGACTTTAAACGTTTTCGATCGAGCTTCAAAATTTCTATGTTTATTTTTTTATAAATAGTCCAACGCAATTTACTTTGGCGCCCGTTCAATTGCTCAAATCACCTTAAAACCTTTTTGGCCGAGCAGTCAAACTTATTTTTGGGTTTAAATTCTTAGTCCGGACATGATGTTAGGTGCAGTTATTCTCTGTAGACTATAGCTTTTTCTAGTTAGACCCGAAGGAATCGAAATTCAGCCAGTCAGAACACGGCCCATTTTCGGTGTCTACTAGTCGGTCCGCGCAGTCGCTGGACACAACTAAATTCCCATTCCCAGTCTGGAGCTCCACGCAGTAAGATGTGTTTGTTTCGCTTGTGCACACTGCACGTGCTTTCGTGTGCTCGACTTGGGGGTCCTTCATTTCGTTGTTTTTGTCAGCGAAATGAAGTTTTCTACTGGGATGTATGCGGCCATTGGAACTGATTGAACGCTGGAACGCTTCTCGTTTCGACAGTCTGCACCACCAGGTTGGATTCTTTTTCAGCGAGATTTCGCCTCCACGTCATTTCTCCGTCTGACTATGTCGGGCCCGTCCGCACCACTATACCAACCCATGACGACTGGACTATACCCTAGTCTGATACTCTACTCGTTCAGACGGATCCGGCTTCTCAAGATCTGTATTTCAGCACAGCACTACACCTTCAACGTCTATCGACTGTCAATCTAGGGGTTTTCTTGACGGGATGCAACCCATCTCGTCCCTTTAAGCTGTGCACCCAAACGGCCTTAACGAGGCCACTCGCGTGGACATATCGATCGGACTTTAAACGTTTAGATCTGCGTTCAAAATTTTATGTCGAAATTACTTCTTTTTTGTAATATTATTAAATAGTCCGATCCTCTCTTCTTTCTCTTATTTAATTTTGGACTGTCCTTCTAAAATGCTCCAAATTATATAAATATTCGGCCGAGCAGTCAATTCTTTTTTATTTTTGGCTTGTAACCTTTTTCTTTTTTTATTTATTCTATTAACGTTTTTACTAATTGCTATTTTCAAAATTCTGCCCATTTTCACCCCCCCCCCCCCCCCCCCTCCATCCCGAATCGGGCCACCGATCTTATCGGAGGTTGGACTCAGGATGGGCGTGTTCGAAACCCTAGTGGTATATGGGCACGTTAAACTAGTTATCATCATCATCATCATCATCATCATCATCAACTAAATTCGTATTCCAAATTCCGCCCACCTCAAACTTATCCCCCCCCCCCCCCCCCCCGCTCTCTGTCCTGGACTTAGTCACTGGCAAAGGCCAGAGATTATGCCCAGGACAGACATGCTTGAAACCTTCGTGGTATAGGAGCATGTAAATAAATTTTGGAATGGAATGCTAACGCCAGACAAACCCGAAGCCAACTCACAGGCCACTCGGCGGTCTCCGACTCCTTCCGAAGTGGGCTCGGAGACGGCCGAGAGGCCTTCCCATAGTAAACTACCATCTGCGGACAAGTCCGAACCTCCAAACGATAAACAAAAAATTCAGCCTAGTGTTAGAGCGCCTGCCTCACCAACCCCAAACTCCAACCCAAAAGACTGTACGGCCCCTCCCAAAAAACCTGCCCAACCGGTTGCGGTGGGAATATGGGGGGATGAGCCGTGCGATATTTTTGGCCCAATAGCCACTCTCTCCCGTTCAAAATTTATAAAAGAATTTACTGTAGTCAAAACCAAAAAATCCAAACGCAGTCTGCAGTTCGATAATGTAAACAAAGCCCCAGTCCGTGCAGAATTTTTGCGTTCTCCTATCAAAAAATCCCCTCCCCGGAAACGGAAAATAGCTTTAAAATCAACCTGCCCCGGGGGTGATCAGTTAGTAAAAATAAATAATCAACCAACATTTAATGAGGAGTACCCCCCACTCCCACCTAAAACCCCAGTTCCCAATCCACCACCCAAGGGCACCCAGGTACCCTTGGCCTTCTATAAAGGGGTGGAGCCAGCTAAGGGCGGTTCTGGGATCGCCCCCCTCCATAGTATGGGACCTACCGCACCACCCTAGTTCACTGTGGTCGGTACCAAACCAAATAAAGAAAAACTAAAAAACCCCACAAACAATAACCCTACTATACAAGACTTCACTTGCAGACGGTTGGTCAGGATGCCACCCGGACCGCTGTCTGCAGTGCACCTTCAAAATATCCTAATTAAAGAAAACCCAGATCTAGATATTAAAAATGTTACAATTTGGAGAAATGGCTACTGGGATGTTCTTCTGAAAGATAAAAATAACTGTGTGGACCTGATATTCTTCAAGTCCCAATCTTACCCACTACTAATGTTCAGACCAAAACCAATAAAATGTGCGCAGTGCCAGAGATGGGGACACAGCATAAAAAAATGTCGCTCCAGGGGGGACCCGGTTTGCTTTAGGTGTGGGGACAAACACCCAAAGCGGGGGACGGACAACCCATGTACCAATACATTAAAATGTGCCAACTGTAAGGGTCAGCACTACACTCATAGCCAGGAGTGCCACCACCACCAGGAAGCCATTCGGGTATTAAACTCTAAGCCCAGAGAGGAGTCCGTCCACCCGCCAAGGGGGGCCTATAACCCAGTCGAGCGCCAAAGACACACACCGGCAGCCGCCCCCCCCCCCCCCCCCCCCTTCTTAGAACAAATAATTTTAATGCTGGGAACGCCTACACAAAGCCCCCCCCCCCCCTTTAATGAGAAACATAAACAACGGTCCAGATCAGCCCATAACAGCAGAACAACTTCTGCGTGTTTTAACGCGGCTGTTTCTGGACGGTTCCCTGGGGGCACCTATTAAGGGAAATCTAGAAGAGGAAACTATTAAAATGGCTACACACTCAGCCTGTTTAGCCTTTTCGCACCATCTCGGTATCACTATTAAAGATCCTAAAGTTCTAACAAATAGCTTTAATTGGTATGCACCGAGAATGGCCAAACCAACTCCTGTCTCCACGCCTAGCCACCACGATATAGATTAGATTAAATAAACTAATAGAGCTTATAACTAGTATTGCTTCAAACCAATTATGGGAGACAAGAGAAATAAAGCTACACCTAAATATTTAACTAAACTTAACAATAACAGTAACAATAACAATAGTGTAAATAATAGTTATAATAATAACAATAACAACAACAGTGCTAATAAACAAACTAAAATTAAAATAGATAAATTTAAAGGTTTGGCCATTCTCCAGTGGAATGCTAAAGGTATTAAATCATTAAACCATGGAGACGAACTAAAGAAATATATAGTAGATGCTAAACCGGCCATAGATGTTGTTTGCATACAAGAAACCTGGCTAGATAACGGTAATCAAGATAAAACTAAAAATAAAAAATATTTTAGTAATTTTAATATTCCGGGGTATTTTGGGTTCTTTTATAATAATAATTTTTCTACTAGAGGAGGCATAGCTACTTTCATCCGGAATGACCTGTCTTACTCCCGCATCCCGCTCAACGAGACCAAAAATAATATTGAGGTCTTGGGCACTACAGTGTATGGCGGAGTCGAGAATGTAGACATCTATAATTTTTATGTTCACCCAGGCAGCCAACATAATAAACTTACTATAAATAATTATTTGGATTCTATCTCTAAAACACAAATAAACAAGTTAATTATTTTAGGAGATTTTAACTGCCGTAACTCTTTATGGGGATCTACTACTAATGATAAACAAGGGCTTATTATTGAACAATTCATAGAAACCGTTAAAGCTGTTTGTTTAAATGACGGGTCTCCAACCTTTTTTTCTGACTCCTACCATTCCTGGACCTGGCTAGACCTCACTATGGTCTCAGAGGAGATGGCGTCCAAATGTGAGTGGCAGGTCATTAATGATTTTAATAGCGACCACCTCCCTATTATTACACATTATAACTTAAATTGGACATGGAGGGAAATACCTAAAGTTAAAGAAAAATGGAATTTCAATAAAGCAGATTGGCCAGGTTTCTACCAACTATGCTTGAATCTTAGGCCGGAGGATATTAGAAGTAATAATATAGATAATTTTAATAAGAATTTGATTGATAATATTACAATAATAGCAAACAAAACCATTCCAATATCAAACGCTAAAGTCAGATATAACTCAGTACCTTGGTGGAACGATAATCTAGCTAATATTATTAAATATAGAAATAAAATGCGTAAGAACTACCAGAGTGACAAAACTCAGGATAATCTAGGTAAATTTAAAGAAAGTAAATTTAAAGTTACACAAGAATTGTTTAGACTTAAAAAAGACTCATGGAATAAATTTTGCTCATCATTAAATAGTCAATCTAGGGTTACAGAAGTATGGGCAAAAATAAAACGCATCCAGGGAAAACCTCTTGCTAAATCCTCTCTATTAAAAGCTAATAAACTCTACACCACTAATCAACAAAAAGCTACAGTATTTGGACAAACTTTCCAAAAAAACTCAAGTAATGGTAATTTCCCACTAAAATTTTCTAATATAAAAGAAACTATAGAAAAAAATTATAAAGTCCCCCTGGATGCTAAATTTTCTAAACATATTATAGATTATAATATTCCATTTTCCCTCCAGGAAATGACTGAGGCTTTTGCTCACAGGAAGGGTACCGCTCCTGGTCCGGATAAATTCAGTTATCTTTTTTTCCAAAATATGCCTGAAGCTACCCTCAGACTTTTCCTGGACCTTTATAACAAAGCCTGGAAACAGGGTTATCTCCCCTTAGCATGGAAACATGCTGAGGTTGTCAGCCTCCCCAAGAAAGGGAAAGACGTAACTAACCCTTCTAACTACCGTCCCATTTCACTAACATCCAGTGTTTGCAAAACCATGGAGGCCATGGTTAATTCCAGACTCAGCTATTACCTAGAAAGTAACCATCTTTTGACCATATATCAGAGTGGCTTCAGAAAAAAACACTCTACTTCCGACCACCTTTTCCGACTCCAATCTGAAATTGCAAATGCTTTAAGTCATGGTGACAAAGTGGTCGGAATATTTGTTGATCTGGAAAAGGCTTATGATATGGTTTGGCGACACGGGCTACTATTTAAAGTGTATAACATGGGCATTAGAGGGCCTATGTTTGCATTTATTGAACGCTTTATTAATAACAGATCTTTTACTGTTAATGTTACTGAAACATTTTCTGATATTTTAAACCTTGAGAATGGCATACCCCAGGGATCTGTAATAGCCCCAACACTTTTCAGTATTTTTATTAATGATCTAGCTACTGCCCTCACTGGCTCGTCCAGCGAGGACACTAAGCTTAGTATTGGTCTATTTGCTGATGACACAGCTTTTTGGCGATCTGGAAAGTGTATAGAAAAGATTAAAATAGATATTCAAAAAGATATAGATAAACTTCAAAATTGGGCTGAAACCTGGGGTGTTACCATCTCAAGATCTAAAACCTCTGCTATTCTTTTTACTAATAATAATTTCAAGAGACGGTATAAACTCAATCTAACACTAGATAATCATCCCATAGCCCAGGTAATGTCAGTTAAATTTCTGGGAGTCATTTTTGACCCAGCACTATCCTTTAATGAACACATAAAAGAAGTAGTTAAAAAATGTAATAATTATATTAATTTACTTAGAGTTATATCTGCAACCAAATGGGGGGCTGACAGACATACTCTTTTAATGATTTTCGAAGCATTTATCGTCTCCAGGTTACAATATGGTGCTCAAGCCTTCTGCTATGCATCACCTTCCCAGCTGGATAAGTTAGAATCAATATACAATAAAGGGCTTAGAATTATAACCAAAATCTCCCCGGGCACACCAGACGACAGTCTGCGTGTGGAGCTAAACATTCTTCCTCTTAGTGTTAGGCGCACCCAGCTTTGTCTTAAACATTGGTTTAAAGCTAAATATCTAGTACCACTAAATCCTGTAGCAACTATTAAACCGAATAATGATGACTATTTACACATTAATATTAATTCCGCAGTTAACTTTAATAACAGAATGGCGTCTAATTTAGAACTCTTGGATATTAATCTGGATAAATATTCTCCCCCCTTGGTGCCACCCTGGTTAATTAAACCGCCGAATGTCCCCTTGCTCCTAAGAAAGGAAATTTTAAAAACAGAATTTGAACCATTTAAAAATATAATATTTAGAGCAGCTTTAAATGATTATTATTCTGACTATATTCATATATACACAGATGGCTCCAAGGACCCACTTTCTGGTAAAGCAGGCATGGCCTTCTGTGTCAGGCCTAGCTTGCCTAACATTTCTAGCTCCCACCACGCCAGAGTGACTGACCACGTTTCTGTATTTACTACTGAACTGATGGCCATTTATTCTGCGCTTAAGTGGATTCTTACTAATATCACTAATTACTCGACCCCTCAAAAATTCCTTATACTATCCGATTCCCTGAGCTCACTACAAGCTCTCCAGAACCTAAAATTCAAGAGTTCTCATCTAATTAAGCAAATTATAAACATGATTAATTTTAATAACAGCAAAGGGTTATTTATAACTTTGGAATGGGTCCCTGCTCATGTCGGCATCTCTGGCAACGAAAACGCAGATCTATTAGCTAAAAAAGCTCTAGACATTGACAAAAATGAAATTAATATCAATATTAATCTTAATGAAACCGTGGCCATAGCTCATAAAATTTTTCTTAACTTGGCAAACCGAATGGAATATTAAAACAAGACTATGGCACTATCTAATCAAACCTAAAGTTAATTCGAAAAGACCTACTTATCTAAATGTTAAAACTGAAAAAATCATTACTAAACTGCGCCTTGGTGTTGTTTTCGGTCTGAACGACACTCAATTTAAAATTAAAAAAAGTAACACAGCACTCTGTGCTAATAGTAAAAAAAATAGACAACGTAAGACATTTTCTCTTTTACTGTAAAAAATATACTAAGGAAAGAAATATTCTTAAAACAATAATGGATAAATGTAAAATTAAATTTAATCCAGTTAAAATATTTAGCCCGCCCCCCGCTCTCAAACAGGAGGTGGAACGGGCTATTTTAAAGTTTGTAAAAGATACTAAAATAACTATATAATAAGTAGCTGGCACATAAAATGGTAATCAAGTAAATTGGTCGAGAGCGGTCCGAGGACTCTAATTTTACACTCAATCAGGAGCCTGCTAAATCTTAACACCTTACAGCGGCGGACAGTTGGCTGGTGGCAAACTTTGTCCAGGGTGGTAACGGCGCTGGCCTTACCCTCCCGTGGACAAACCGAATAACCTTCTTTTTATATATAATATTCTAACTCCTTTTTAACTATAAATGCTTATTTCCTTTTTTAATTAATTATATTAATAAACCTTTTTTTCCTTTTAAACAATTTTAGAAACATCGAACAGCCTATACACATTAATTCTTCATTCACTTGTTGGCGATTGGCTGGAGAGTTGTAACATCCACATTCCTTTCTTTCTTTTTTTTCCAGAGAGGGAATCGAAATCCAGCCAATCGCAGCTGCTTAACTTCCGCCTGTTGTTTTCTTAACACTGTTGTTGTTGAAATCATTTTAACGTGCATATATACCACGAAGGTTTCATGCACGCCTGTCCTGGGCTTAATCTCTGGCCTTTGCCAGTGACTAAGTCCAGGACAAGGGGGGGGGGGGGGGGGGGGGGGGGTGAGTTTGAAGTGGGCAGAATTTTGAATAAGTATTTAGTAGCGTCCAGCGACTGCGCGGACCGACTAGTAGACACCGAAAATGGGCCGTGTTCTGACTGGCTGAATTTCGATTCCTTCGGATCTAACTAGAAAAACCTAAATCTACGGAGACTAACTGCACCTAGCATCATGTCCGGACTAAGAATTTAAACCCAAGAATAAGTTTGACTGCTCGGCCAAAAAGGTTTTAAGGTGATTTGAGCAATTGAACGGGCGCCAAAATAAATTGCGTTGGACTATTTATAAGAAAATAAACATAAGAATTTTGAACTCGATCGAAAATGTTTAAAGTCCAACTAAGCCCAAAAAGGAGGATACCTGTCCTAGGTAAGGTTGGTTTACTTCGGGGAGCTTGGAGTGTCTCGGAGTGACGGCAGCTGTTTCCTAAGTTGTTGGAGATGTTTGACCACCAGGGAATAGTCGGGGCCGCAGACCGCTTTGAGCATCCTGTGGATCGATCTGTTGTCGAGTTCCCAAAACAGGATGCACTGCCTGTAGGTCTGGTCCCTTCTGTGCGTGACGACTATTCCCTTGGTTCCACCGAAGATCTTTGAGTGGAGCTCAAAACTGCTGCCGTCCTCCATTGGTTTCCAGTTGGCGTTTAGAAATCCTCCCCGAAGTAGATGTGGTTGGAGCGTGTCCCCCTGCATGTACCGGTGGAGGTGACGGCGAAGTCCACTGATGGAAATGGTCCATTCGTCGTCAGCAGGGGGAGGGGATTCCGGCGGTGGCTTTGTCTTGGCTGGTTGGGTGGTCGGTGATGTCGCCTTCCTTTTCGCCGCCGGAACAACAAGTCCATGGGGCGACTCGACGGGAGCGGTCGTTACTGACCGCTGCACCGGAGTCTTAACACTGGCTCTTTTTTTATCTCAAACGGCTCCGACTAGGGATCGAGATTCAGCCAATCGCAACGCACCCTTCCATACTGAGTGTCGAATATCGATCCGGTTCACTTCTAACACACACTGTGTATTCTTTCTTCTGTCTTAATTGCCGACTGCCGCTCACGAGTGTTCCCGAGGTGCCATTCGGTGATATCCGGAGAGCCGGGTCTTGCCGTGGGTAGCCTTGGGACATTATCCTGTGCGGTACCCTCTATTACTTTCTCCATCTTAACCGTATGGAAACTTTCTCCCCATTTTTCTTCTTTTTCTGCTGGCCGCTGCTAGCACGTCTACCTTTTACTGTTATCTTTACTGGAATGATTATCTATTGGGTGCTGGGGCGATTGGCTCTCTGGGTCCGGGTTCTGACCAATTAGAACCCGGTCCCGTTATAAATGTCTTCTATTTGGTCCGCGCCTTTAGCCGGCCAAGAAAAACTATAATCTGAACCTAGTGTGAGCGTGGTTGCGTGAATGTTCTTTTTTTTTCGCCGTGACTTGGCGGCGCATACACCTGGCAGTGTCTGTGCCGCCCTTCACAGGCGGAATATATGGCTGGGTGTGAATGTGTTTTAGTTTTTAATTATTTATGGTATAGTGATTATATTTTTAATTAATTGTTATAATAAATTTAGTTATTAGTTGTTAAAATCCTCCCTCTTAGCATTTTAAATTAGTATTATTTTAATTTACATGTACCCGTTCTTTTTAAAAATCAAACAGGTTTTAAACGGTATTAATTTGATCGGTCAATATTGTATATATACAAACAAAAAAACCTGTCCGGTACTCGGTGCCACCCACTTAACGAATAAGTGGTTTCTTGGGTGACACCGAGGATTATATAGCAATGACATCTGTCATCCGTTTAGGTGGCGCACCCCTTCGGGTGTAGAGCTCACGAATGCTTGAGGAGAACGGCGAGGGCACCTCACTCCAAGAACTGGATCAATCCACTTGCTATCCAATATCAACAACGACATCATATACGTTTCACCACCACACCAGACGGCGGCTCGCGGGTTTTTCTTCATATATCATCATATTCACACCATTCATTTCATCTAATTACGGCCCACCCGTGTTGTATGGATAACCTGGGGGGGGGGGGGGGGGGAGGGCGGGATGGGGGGCGCCGTGGTAGGGTGCTTATTTGGGTGTGATAGGGCGTTGGCGGTTTGGACCGGTAGGGATGCCTGTTAGGAGGCCTCCCCCCCCCCCGGAACGCCCCCCCCCCCCCCATGGAAATCAGGACTGACCGTATTGGGCCCCCGCCTGTTGGAGCGCCGGACTGCTCGGTGGCGCTGGGTTCCCCCCTTTGCGAATCCTTTATCCTCCAGGGCTAAAATTAAATTTAAAAAAAAATATATATATAATACATATATATATATAAATATTATTATTAAATAAATAATTATAGTATATATTATTTTCGAACTGCCCGATTGAAAACTTAATTATAACTTTGCACCCACTAATCATACTATAAAATAATAGAATGTTATAGGTTTATTTTTAATTATGGTGCTATTATATTAATATAATAAATAATATACGTAATGATAGACCCCAAATTATTTTAGTTTTTTGATCCCTTTTTTAAGTGGTCCTACCCTCGGCCCGGAGTCGGTCACTGGCGAAGTCAGAGGCTGAATCCGGGGTGGGCGTGCCTGAACCCTAGTGGATAGGGGCACGTAAAATGAGTTGTCAGTCCAGTCCAGTAGGGGCTGACCCCGCTTCCTATTTCTTCTTAGAGTGGGGCGGTCAGTCTTCCAGTGCTGCTAGGACAGGCTCGGACATGTAGAGACTAAACGCGAACAACCGTGGCGTTCTGCAGAATGGTCGTCATACGAGTCACGAAAAAACAAGTCAACATAGTCAGACGGAGAAATGACGTGGAGGCGAGGAATCTCGCTAAAAAAGAATCAACCTGGTGGTGCAGACTGTCGAAACGAGAAGCGTTCGAGCGTTCAATCAGTTCCAATGGCCGCATACATCCCAGTAGAAAACTTCATTTCCCTGACAAAAACAACGAAATGAAGGATCCCCAAGTCGAGCACACCAAAGCACGTGCAGTGTGCACCAGCGAAACAAACACGTCTTACCGCGTGGAGCTACATACTGGGAATGTATTTGATAGAAGTGTGAAGGAATCTGTTGAAACAACCAATGTAAATCAATTGTCTTTAGTTCCGCCTTTAGACTGTACTAGTAAAAATAGTAACAATTCAGGTGTAACGGCCCACCTGGCTGTTCGTGTTTTAAAATAGAGATATAATATACTGGTATACAGTTTCATGATATTTTATTAACACGCGTTTGCTCTCTCTCTCTCTCTCTCTCTCTCTCTCTCTCTCTCTCTCTCTCTCTCTCTCTCTCTCTCTCTCTCTCTCTCTCTCTCTCTCTCTCTCTCTCTCTCTCTCTCTCTCTCTCTCTCTCTCTCTCCACACAACACAACTATGCAATCTCCACTGCCGCCAATATGAAAGATAAAGGCGCATCAATTGCCAGTAAAGGAAGAAGAATAACTACTTGTTTAGCAACACCTAATGCGTTAACCTAGTTAACTCATTCTAATTTTGCAAAGGAAACAAGGAAATGCATTTTTTAAATATTATAAACGAGAAACTGTCAGCCTACATAGAAATGCCGTATCTTTAAAACATGTATCGTTTAATGTAATAGGACACTCTTGTTTTTACAACATTATTTAAAAGCTTAAATATTAAAATAGAATCCAATCACAAGACAAACTGACAATTACTATGATGTGACGTGTCAATGAAAAACTAAGCATATTTAAAAGATGGCATAATTCACTGATTTTAATTCTACAAACTAAGGAAATAAGGAAATGCTTTCGTGATTGATGAATATCTATTAGGCGGAAAAGCGTACATGTCCACGCCATTTCGCTGGAAATTAATAGTTTTTTTGTTGTGTAAGAACAGTATAAATACTAGCGGTTTTTACACATCGTTACGTTGGGTATCCAGTCACACAGAAGCTACCTAGGTAAGAACACTTTTATACATACATATATACATATGAATTATTTAAATATTAAAACATATTCTTGCTCTTGGCATGAAAGAATTGGCTTTAGTTATCAGGCAGTGTGAAACATGTTCGGCAATAACAGTGGGTTTTTTACTATTGAGTTTAGTGTTGAGAATTGGTCGGAATGTGATAATCGATCATCGGTTTATAATCGGTTTGCACCAATCGATCAACTTTCGATTATACAATAAGTGAATTATGTAAACTTAAAAACGATTTGAATTATTATGACTATGCATCTATTGTGTTCACCAGAAAAACCCTACAAATTGATAATATTTGCATATACCTATTCAATATCTGTTTATACATACACGTGCAAACAAACACAAAGCCTGCCATATGTTGAACAAATTCCATCATTCAAATTGTTGTAACAATTACTGTTAATAGTATACGCGATAATCGATTGTGGATCATTATAATCGCTAAACACATCAGTGGAGTCCACCCGATCAATTTAGATTACAATCGACAATTGGAACGGCATTAGTTAAATTACAAATTACTTACAACTGCTTGCTTAAACTACGACTTTGGCAAATCCAATAATAATGTAATTTGTTACTGGTGTTTTTGTTAGCTTCAAATGTATTTTAATATTCGTATCCAAAACAAGACACGTATGTCCCTCAATAACTAAGTTTAGACTTCAAAAGTCATTTGACTATTGTACGGTATTAATAGGCAATGATACATTTTATGGAACAAAGCATAACACAGCTACTTTCCAACTATCAAACGATTCACGTGTAAAAGCGGTGTGGGTATAACTACTTTCCAACTATCAAACGATTCACGTGTAAAAGCGGTGTGGGCTATAACTATTTTCAAAGCTAGCTCTGGCATTCGTAAATTTTAAAAGCAATTGGCGGATTTTATTTTAATTTGGCGAAATAATTTCATGAAATAATTGTAATTTTGTTAGAAAATAACTGCTTTTTATAACTTTTAAAGTTTAATATATAATGTAGCAAAAGTTTTGGCTGATTTTATATACCATCAACATACGCAAACAAAGGAAAAGTTTTGTTTTATTTAACGAGAAAGCACAATCTTATCAATCGGCTATTGGACGTCAAACATATGGTCATTCTGACACGATTCACAAATGTCGCCACATATTTTACAACTTTTTAAAATGTGGGTTTAACTATTTTGCGCTTTCCCACAGGCAGGATAGCACAAACCATGGCCTTTGTTGAACCAGTTATGGATCACTGGTCGGTGCAAGTGGTTTACACCTACCCATTAAGCCTTGCGGAGCACTCACTCAGGGTTTGGAGTCGGTATCTGGATTAAAAATCCCATGCCTCGACTGGGATCCGAACCCAGTACCTACCAGCCTGTAGACCGATGGCCTGCCACGACGCCACCGAGGCCGGTCATAAAAAATACAGAGGCACAAAACAAGAATCTCATCAAAAGTCAGCCAAATCAAATTCAAATTAAAACATTCCTGCCACAACCCTTTTCCTATATATTTATGCCAATACTTCTTTAAAGCTTAAACATTAGGTTTCAATGGAATCTATGATTAAAATCAATCTTCATTGTGGGCAAACGTGAACAACCTGCAAAAAGTTGTGGAATGTTGCTACATTTAGATAGAAAGTAATACAAACATGAACAAGTGGGAACATTTGTCCCAGCTTGGCCAACAATGTTTTTCGACAAACGCTTGATCGAGTATACGGGCCTTTAGACAGCACGAGAATATTTGAACCGAATTCTACATTGCTTAACCAGGGCCGTAGCTAGACAAAAATCCGGAAAGCATTATAGAAACTTAAAGAAAATTCTCTTCTTAACTGTTTAAGGAGTTTTAGACTATTAACTACTCAGTTGCTCCCCTCCCCCCCCCCCCCCCAAACAATAAATCCTAGCTACGGCACTGTTAACCACCCATGTTTAATAATAATAATAATACCACCCCCACCCCCCGTCGGCTTTGTAAACATGTTCCCTGGTTTTTCATTCATAAATTCTCTTACTATAAACTTTGTTTTTCCCATTACCATAGTTTGACACCCAATAGCCGATGTATTTTTCGTGCTGGGGTGTCGTTAAACATTCATTCATTCCTTCATTCATTCTTACTATAAATTGCATTCTGGAATATTTTACCACAGGGGATAGGGTATTAGCAAAGGGGCCAGGGAATTGTGTTAATATAGTAAATTAAACACAAGTTCATTATGTTAAAATAAAAGTTGTCTTTATTATACGAAATTAAAAAGAAAAACGAAAATGTGCAAATAATATTTTACTTCTTTCCGGCATTTCAGGTTCCAAGACTCACTTCACAACAAAATGTCTGGGCTGTTCATCCTCTGTTTGTGCGCATGCGTGGTTATGTCGTCCGCGATCAACATACCTTACGGTTATGGGGGTAAATATGATAATGAATTCGTCTTTAACTAATTTAAACCTAATTCTAAACCATAGAGCCCTTAGCGTGATCGGCTTTGTATTTCGGCACAACAGGCTTGGCGGAGAGCAAATAGACAACGGGGGGGGGGGGGGGGGGGGGCTGATTGAGATTGAGGGCGCAAAGCAAAGTTTCTAGGGGTGTTCGAGGGGTATGTTACCCCGTACAATTGTAAAAACTAGATGTCCTGAAATGTAATTTCCTGCATTCTACTAGCAAAGTTCATCTCTGACTTAAGATTTAGTACCAATGATATTTTTTATTCAGAATTATTGGGGAGGGTGTGCGGTGCAGCCCCCTCCCATCCCGCTCCACTATGACCTTTACAAAAACGGAGGTTTTGACCAAGTAATGGTGGCATAGATCGCTTTGTAAAAGGACAGCCATTCTCTTTCTGGCTCATTTGTCTGTACTCCCGTTTCACAAGTGTCTATGGATCGTTCACGGTGATCATAACAGGTTTCGCGAAAGTTGAGCCTATTCTGGAGTTCACATGATACCCATCGGGGTGATTGTGGGTCTAAGCCGGGGGAAGGCGGCCCCTCACCTTTTGAGGCCCAAACCACGTTATATACAACGTGGATCATGGATGAATTATTTTCAAACTATCTGGGGAAGTGAGGGGATCTCTATGACACCACACTGGATCCACGAATGTATTTTTATTTATTTGAGAGCTGGATATAATTTAGTTAAAAACACGGTCTTGGGATACAATAAGTTGAATCTACATAGAGAATTTAGTTAAGTCTTTATTATAACTGTTTACTTTTTCACTGAAGGATACACAGGTGGAATGATCGGAGGTGGAATGTACGGAGGTGGAATGATCGGAGGACGCATGCGTAAGTATCCATTAAAGTCATCGATGTCCCGTCGTCAATAGTATACTGATGGAAAGAAATTTAGAGAACGCAAACAAGCAAATAATGACTGGAACTAAAACCATCATCCATAGTGTCGGAAGGCTAACCAGAGTTCAACCCTATATTAGTGACTGTCAATCACACATTATATTTTGGTAGTTCATACAGGCATACCTGAGCTAAAAGTAAATTAACTGATCGAAAATGTCACGTGTTCTCTACCCCCCCCCCCCCCCCCCCCCCATCATTATTGGTTAGTGAAACTCAGGTTTACATGAAATTGAGGCTCTCTGAATATACCATTTTAAGCTTACTTGTAATATGTCAGTTGGTTTTAGGCGTTTTGGTTTTGGTTTTGAAAAATATTTTAAACGTTAAAACATGGTTTTTGTTTTCTGAATTTATGTAAACGTTAAAACATGTTTTTTGTTCTTCTGAAAACCATGACTTTGGTCACAGTAAGTTCTTGTTGTCAACCATTAACATGTGAATTGGCAGCAAACCTATAGCAAGAGGATGTTGTCAAATATTACTTTGTTTTGTTTTTAAGGTGATTGTTACTAAAAGCCAATTTCTACTTTGTTTTAGGTTACAGACGATCTATCGCAATGCCAATCATCGGGTATCCAACATATGGAAACTATGGTGGATACAGAAGATCATACTATTACTAAACAGGTACTATTTCATCTTTGAATCACTAATTTCAGCCATATTGGAACTAAAGTTGTGACATTTGAAAGGGAATCAAAGAACGATGGTGTTACTAAACAGGTTTTCATATTTGAGTCATTAATTGTAACTATATCAGATATATATCAATATTCAGCTTCTAGTCTACAACCCCCACCACTGTCTAATTCTCAGGGGCGGATCGAGGAAGGCTATTTGTTGTTATCTTTGATTTTTTTTAGGGATGGGGTGTGTGCACACAATCTGATTCAAATTTAAAGGGTAAACTAAATATATAAACTATAACATGAATATCTGTGTTTATTTTCAGTTCAGTTTTCGTGTGGATATCTTGTGGCGGAAGTCTACAAATGTGTGAAGATACCCGACCATGTCCAATAAGACTTGAAATTCGGACTCTAAATTATTTAATAAACTCGTAAAACGAATGTTTTCACTGAAGATGTTGTTTGTTGTACATATTCATTGATTATGTTTCCTGTTTTAACAAAACTGCCAATACAGCAACACAAAATTAATTATGAGCTAATTTGTAGGAAACATCCCCTTGTCTTTATATCGGATTAAATGAAACTTTTAAAAGAACAAGGACATGTTTAGAAGGAACATTGCCAGTCTGCTCCCGTCTATATCCCTTCCGATGAGGGCGATCATGGAGGATGAGTTATGGACATGTTTAGAAGGACCACTGCCCGTCTGCACCCGTCTATATACCTCCCGAGTAGGGCGATCATAGAGGATGAGCTATGGACATGTTTAGAAGGAACACTGCCCGTCTGCCCCCGTCTATATACCTCCCGAGTAGGGCGATCATAGAGGATGAGCTATGGACATGTTTAGAAGGAACACTGCCCGTCTGCCCCCGTCTATATACCTCCCGAATAGGGAGTAATAGAGGATGCGATCATAGAGGATCCCGTCTGGCCCCGTCTATTATCCCGAATAGAGGATGTGTTATGGGCATGTTTAGAAGGAACACAGCCCGTCTGCCCCCGTCTATATACCTCCCGAGTAGGGCGATCATAGAGGATGAGCTATGGTCGCAATGCGACAAAGCAGACACTCATTTCAACCTGTTAAAATGGACAGTATGTGTAGTTAATCTGTAAGCATGGAACATGTTTGGATAAATATACAGTACAGTGAAACGAGTCTGAAACGAGGAAATGCCCTTAAAAATAACATAATACACATGTATGACGGTTTTAATTACGTAATAAAATGCATTTCTTGGTATTAGAAATATCTTAAAATGTATATATTTCAATTATCGAAATACGGCTGTCATAGAGCAAAATCCTGTCAAATATACTTTAAATAATGAAACAAGTAACTTGTGGTCCTGAAAAAAAGTAGCAAACTTGATATTGTAGTAAGACCCAGAACAATTGATAAATCATATTATCATGAGGGTTTAACTTTGTTCAGTCATTTTGATCTAGAAACGAAACAGAAAGTGCAAACAAAACATGAGGACACTCCCAAGCTATCATATGCAATGGAACAATGTAAAGAAAGAAATGTTTTATTTAACGACGCACTCAACACATTTTATTTTCGGTTATATGGCGTCAGACATATGGTTAAGGACCACACAGATTTTGAGAGGAAACCCGCTGTCGCCACTTCATGGGCTACTCTTTCCGATTAGCAGCAAGGGATCTTTTATTTGCGCTTCCCACAGTCAGGATAGCACAAACCATGGTCTTTGTTGAACCAGTTATGGATCACTGGTCGGTGCAAGTGGTTTACTCCTACCCATCGAGCCTCGCGGTGCACTCACTCAGGGTTTGGAGTCTGTATCTGGATTAAAAAACCCATGCCTCGACTTTAATCCGAACCCAGTACCTACCAGCTTGTTGACCGATGGCCTAACCACGACGCCACCGAGGCCGGTTGGAACAATGTAGGACCGAAGGACTACAACATTTAAAATACTAAAACTCTGCACATTCTAAACGCGATTAAGGCGACGTCATACGTCACAAATGCCTCATGTCGAGTGGCGTCGCCTTTAGATTGGATTCCTAAGGGACGGTCCATAAATATCGATGTACTTCACAATCCGAACAATGTTCGCAAAGGGGGGGGAGGGGGTAAAAGTCATGTTCGGATTGCTTTTCAGGTAAAACATCGGTCCATCGAAGGTCAATGTTTCGTACACATTATATTAATGGTTTTATGTTAGGATTAGGGGAGGGGGGGGGGGGGGGGGGGGAGGGGGTCAAACCCAATCCTAACATTGTTAGGATTATGAAAACCATTGACATTTATGGACCGTCCCTAAGTGTCACAAGACTCCAAACAATGAAAGCTATATTGCGGGACTGAGAAAACTCACCACCAAATCCATGTTACAAACACTAACCACCATCCCGACAACAATAAAGGATGACACCACATCTGTCTATTGATGTATGTACGGAGTCGTGGCTTGTGGAGGTTAGACTTTGTCGAACCTCTCTGTGAATGGCAGTCCTCCTTCACAAGTCTGTCAAAACAGCTTTTTGACACTAGTTTGTGCAGAGACAGGAATGTTGACTATTATGGAAGTGATTTTGGCGTCAACATTTAAAACAAATGAGATTAATCATTCTGGATTCTCAAAAGCTCAAGATCAAAACTTTGATATCAGTTGAGATCACAGCTCACCAGTATTAAACGGACTTTCCCGAGATTGCTGCATTGTAAGGTGTTTCCGACTAATAAAATATTTCTTTGATTAAACTTACTTATTAAATATGTTTTCTTGTTTAGAATATCAGTGTCTGTACATTCAATGTCTTTCTGGTCGTCTTAATATTTGTAAGAAGCCCAAACTGGATTTTGTCATCAAATAATTTCGTACGTACGAAACCCCCCAATATTTTAGGAAATAAAATGAAATTTAACCTAGTACAAATATCAGAACGATGAGAAAGACGTTCAATATACAGCCACTAATATTTTATGCAGAAAAATATATTTGATATATAATTACAATTGTTAAAATTTTATGTTAGTCGATAACATCTTAAAAATTGCAACAAACTCAGGCATGTCCATTTAAAACCTTTAATTTTTTAACATTATATATAATGATGCAAAGACATAAGGAAACACATGAAATGAAAACAGCAAAATATCGACTTCAACCAAAACTCTCATCCACTGTATCAGGACTTTAGATGTGTTACTGACATTCTATCCCACAATACATATGTTTATTACATACCTATTCAATCTTACTTTGTATTCAATTTATTTTGTATCGCACATATGTGCGATCTGGACCAAAACTTTTAAATGGGAATTCCCTTTTTATTTTTACTGCAATTAGTGCCTTTTATTTACTGACGTCATATATGATTTACAAATTACGTCACATCGTATTTAAAACGATGAATGAATGAATGTTTAACGACACCCCAGCACGAAAAATACATCGGCTATTGGGTGTCAAACTATGGTAAATGCAAGAAAAAAAAGTTATGATCAACATCAATATAAAAATTCAACAGTTCAATTGAAACACAGTGTAAAGAACTGTGCAATAAATACAAATATCACAGATAGATATAATTAAAATTTAGAATAAAACTCAGTGTCACGTAAAAATTGTAAAATAATTTCTGGATCAAATCGAAATGATTCCATCACATTTCTTTGTCCAAATAAATCTTTTCGAGTTGCTGCTTACACTCCACCAAAATGTGTCGCACAGTCAGAAAACACTGACAGTGCTCACACTGAGGTGGAGGATCTTTCTTTAAGATAAATGAATGGGTTAAATATGTATGCCCGATGCGGGCACGACACAAGACTATTTCATCCTTCCTGCACTGTCTATAGGAGGACTGCCACTTTCCAAAGACTGGCTTGATAGCATAAAGCTTGTTCGCAACCTCACCGTCCCAATCACGTTGCCAAGTCGAAAAGATAAATTGGTTGATATTAGTTTTAAAATCAGTATAAGGCACACCAACCCTGGCATGAGGCAAATCCAAAGCAGACTTGGCAGCTGAATCTGCCCCTTCATTACCCCTGATGCCAACATGGCTGGGCACCCAACAAAATAGATAAAAAGACACACTTTCGTATCGTATTAAGGGATGGTCCAGCTTCATATTTCGTAAAGCTTGAAGACACGAAAGTGAGTCTGTAAAAATAATAAATTTGGATGCACTAGAATCCTTTAGTTCTTCCAGGGCTTTAATGACTGCCCAAACTTCAGCACTAAAAATCGATGCTGAGTCAGGCAGTCTCATGGGAAGTATTGTGTCTGATGGAAAAACAGTAGCACAAGCCACAGAATTTCCATCCCGTGATCCATCTGTATACACAGGAATGTAATCACGGTACTTGTTTTGAATTTCCATGAACAACTGTTTATAAATAACAGCATCTGTACGATCTTTCTTCACATGCGCCAGATCAAACACAATTTTAAGTGGTGTAATACACCATAGTGGTAAAACAAAATATGAAGGAGTTTCCAAAGTGTCAGTTAAATCAATGTTGGAAAGCGATAAAAAAAACGCTTAATGCGAAGACCAAATGTACGAATAGCATTTGGCCTTGCATCAAACAACAAATAGACGAAAACTCCGACTCCATAACTGTTTCTTCTCAGACGCACATGTGGTTTTACAAATATGAGAAATGCATTTTGTGATACTAATAACACCAGGATGACCCAAAACACTTCGAATGTACGGAAATGGATAATATAAACAATAAAATCTAAGTAAAGTATGATTTCATTTATCAAAAACGGCTCTAGTAGTAAAAGAATATGCCTTAATGTTTCAAGATTTTTCAACATCAACACTATGTACAACAATTCTCGTCGACAAACCAATAGAAAAACCTCATTCTTTTATTAAAGGAACATTCCTGAGTTTGCTGCAATTTTTAAGATGTTATCGACTAACAGAGACTTTTCAACGATTGTAATTACATATCAAATATATTTCTCCTTATAAAATATTAGTGGCTGTATACTGAATGTGTTTCTGATCGTTCTAATATTTATACTAGGTTAAATTTCATCTTATTTCCTAAACTATTATTTTTTCGTATGTACGAAATTATTTGAAGACAAAATCTAGTTTGGGCTTCTTACAAATATTAAGACGACCATGAACACATTGAATATACAGACACTGATATTCTAAACAAGAAAATAGTTTTAATCTGTAAGTTTAATCGTAGAAATATGTTATTAGTTGGAAACATCTTACAATGCAGCAAACTCGGGAATGTCCCTTTAAGGAAGATTTTGTAACAAAGAAACGTAAACGAAAATACAGCTATGTTCCGCGGATCTGAACAGTTTGTAAATGTGTTACACAGGTGGCATTCATGTCTGTATATTGTCTTTGTGTTACACAGGTGGCATTCATGTCTGCGTATTGTCTTTGTGTTACACAGGTGGCATTCATGTCTGCGTAGTCTTTGTGCTACACAGGTGGCATTCATGTCTGCGTATTGTCTTTGTGCTACACAGGTTGTGCTACACAGGTGGCATTCATGTCTGCGTATTGTCTTTGTGCTACACAGGTGGCATTCATGTCTGCGTATTGTCTTTGTGCTACACAGGTGGCATTCATGTCTGCGTATTGTCTTTGTGCTACACAGGTGGCATTCATGTCTGCGTATTGTCTTTGTGTTACACAGGTGGCATTCATGTCTGCGTATTGTCTTTGTGTTACACAGGTGGCATTCATGTCTGCGTATTGTCTTTGTGTTACACAGGTGGCATTCATGTCTGCGTATTGTCTTTGTGTTACACAGGTGGCATTCATGTCTGCGTATTGTCTTTGTGTTACACAGGTGGCATTCATGTCTGCGTATTGTCTTTGTGCTACACAGGTGGCATGTCTGCGTATGCTACACAGGTGGCATTCATGTCTATTGTCTTTGTGTTACACAGGTGGCATTCATGTCTGCGTATTGTCTTTGTGTTACACAGGTGGCATTCATGTCTGTATTGTCTACACAGGTATTTGTCTTTGTGTGTCACACAGGTGGCATTCATGTCTGCGTATTGTCTTTGTGCTACACAGGTGGCATTCATGTCTGCGTATTGTCTTTGTGTTACACAGGTGGCATTCATGTCTGCGTATTGTCTTTGTGTTACACAGGTGGCATTCATGTCTGCGTATTGTCTTTGTGCTACACAGGTGGCATTCATGTCTGCGTATTGTCTTTGTGTTACACAGGTGGCATTCATGTCTGCGTATTGTCTTTGTGTTACACAGGTGGCATTCATGTCTGCGTATTGTCTTTGTGTTACACAGGTGGCATTCATGTCTGCGTATTGTCTTTGTGTTACACAGGTGGCATTCATGTCTGCGTATTGTCTTTGTGCTACACAGGTGGCATTCATGTCTGCGTAGTCTTTGTGCTACACAGGTGGCATTCATGTCTGCGTATTGTCTTTGTGTTACACAGGTGGCATTCATGTCTGCGTATTGTCTTTGTGCTACACAGGTGGCATTCATGTCTGCGTATTGTCTTTGTGTTACACAGGTGGCATTCATGTCTGCGTATTGTCTTTGTGTTACACAGGTGGCATTCATGTCTGCGTATTGTCTTTGTGTTACACAGGTGGCATTCATGTCTGTATTGTACACAGGTGTCTACACAGGTGGCATTCATGTCTGCGTATTGTCTTTGTGCTACACAGGTGGCATTCATGTCTGCGTATTGTCTTTGTGTTACACAGGTGGCATTCATGTCTGCGTATGTCTTTGTGCTACACAGGTGGCATTCATGTCTGCGTATTGTCTTTGTGTTACACAGGTGGCATTCATGTCTGCGTATTGTCTTTGTGCTACACAGGTGGCATTCATGTCTGCGTATTGTCTTTGTGCTACACAGGTGGCATTCATGTCTGCGTATTGTCTTTGTGTTACACAGGTATTCATGTCTTTGTGTTACACAGGTGGCATTCATGTCTGCGTATTGTCTTTGTGCTACACAGGTGGCATTCATGTCTGCGTATTGTCTTTGTGTACACAGGTGGCATTCTTTGTGTATTGTCTTTGTGTTACAGGTGGCATTCATGTCTGCGTATTGTCTTTGTGCTACACAGGTGGCATTCATGTCTGCGTATTGTCTTTGTGTTACACAGGTGGCATTCATGTCTGCGTATTGTCTTTGTGTTACACAGGTGGCATTCATGTCTGTGTATTGTCTTTGTGTTACACAGGTGGCATTCATGTCTGCGTATTGTCTTTGTGTTACACAGGTGGCATTCATGTCTGCATATTGTCTTTGTGTTACACAGGTGGCATTCATGTCTGTATATTGTCTTTGTGTTACACAGGTGGCATTCATGTCTGCGTATTGTCTTTGTGTCTACACAGGTGGCATTCATGTCTGTACACAGGTGGCATTCATGTCTGCGTAGTCTTTGTGCTACACAGGTGGCATTCATGTCTGCGTATTGTCTTTGTGCTACACAGGTGGCATTCATGTCTGCGTATTGTCTTTGTGCTACACAGGTGGCATTCATGTCTGCGTATTGTCTTTGTGCTACACAGGTGGCATTCATGTCTGCGTATTGTCTTTGTGTTACACAGGTGGCACACAGGTGGCATTACACAGGTGTCATGCTGTATTGTCTTTGTGCTACACAGGTGGCATTCATGTCTGCGTATTGTCTTTGTGCTACACAGGTGGCATTCATGTCTGCGTATTCATGTCTGCTTTTGTGCTACACAGGTGGCATTCATGTCTGCGTATTGTCTTTGTGTTACACAGGTGGCATTCATGTTATAAATGGTCTTTCATGCTCCTTCGTTTTGGACAACACAAAATTACAGTATAAAAAGTGATGTCAAAATGTATGATCATTATTCAACAAAAGAGCTGCCTGTCATTAAGAGAACGAATAGTGTTTTCTTGCACCGCACGGAATAATGATAATTGTGAAACAGACTATAGGTAACAATACGTAAAGCGATCAGCTTTATATTTCGGGCTATCGTTTTGGTTGTGTTCAGTATCACTCGAAGGGAAATTCAAAGTGTGCTTGGTTGTTTACATAGAGAATAATACATGAGTGGTCGTTAGATACCATTTATCTCACGGGTTTTTAAAATGTATCTAACGAGCGAAAGGCATTTGATACGTTTTTAAACGAGTTGTGAGATAAATGGTATCTAACGGACACGAATGCATTATTCTATTTCTTACATATCCTGAAAAAGCCACCAAAGGTTTAAGTAAATTTTAATGTCCTTTTCGACTAAAAGATATTTAGAGCCGTTGCACTTGTAGGTGACTTACGCATCACACACACATGATTGCCGGGTTAACTACACGCCACAGTGTAATCGATTTCCACCGTCCTGTGTTTTTATTGGACGTATGGCATTGGTGACCTGGTCATCACTTAGGAGCAGCCAGTCGTATGTCGCATGGTATTCTCACCAACGGGTGTGTAAGAAATTAATAGATAAAATAAAAAACATTTATTTAATTTATCGATTCATGCATGACAGCAAGGTATGTATTGCAGTTTTTATGTAAACTTGTGTAAACTAAAAGCCAAGATTTTTCATTATAACGTCACATGGGAATGTGTTGAGAAACCACTTTGATCGAGTCTCGCAAGGGTGCCTTTAGTGCATTACTTCAATTTTATTCAATCACATTGTTAGCTACTAGATTTACAAATATTTTCACAATCAAGATGTGTTGTTTTGACAATTGTTGCATTAATTAAACTAACGCTGTCTATTTGTTTCCAAATATACACAAACACGTGTTTCAAGACGAGCGTAACAGACAGACAGACAGACACAGACAGAGAGAGAGAGAGAGAGAAAGTGAGAGAGAGACAATCAGAGATACAAAGGAGAGAAAAAAAAATCAGAAATAGAAAGAGGGAGAGAGAGACAAGAGAGAGAGAGGAGAGAGAGAGAGACAGAGATAGAAAGAGAGAGAGACAGAGAGAGAATGGGAGAGACAGAGGGAGACAGGAGAGATAGAAAGAGAGAGAGAGAGAGGGAGAGACAGACACACACATAGACAGAGGGGAGAAAGAGAGAGAGACAATCAGAGATACAAGAGAGAGAGAGAGAGAGAGAGAGAAAATTAGAAATAGAAAGGATAGAGAGAGAGACAGAGTTATTAGAAAGGAGAGAGATGGGGATCGACACCCCAGAGAGAAAGAATCGGGAGAGGGGGAGACTGTAGAGAGAGGAATAAAGTGAGATCAAGATCAATAGAGAGATTCAGAGAGAGAAATAAAGACAGAGAAAGAACTGTGCAAAAATACAAATATCACCGATAGACTGATTTTTACTCAAAAGACATTTGTATCTCGACACAAAACAGGGGATTTGCGCTGAGATTCTTAGAGTGAAGAGAGAGAGAGAGACGGAGAGAGAGAGAGAGAGAGAGAGAGAGAGTCATATTTGGTTTCTGTACATTTGCGTTATTTGAATGAATGAATGAATGTTTATCGACACCCCAGCACGACAAATACATCGGCTATTGGGTGTCAAACTATGGTAATGCAAACAAATAAAGTGATGATCAACATCAATATAAAAATTCAAGATTTAAATAAAAACAGTGTAAAGTACTGTGCAAAAATACAAATATCACGGATAGATACGGACTTTTACTCAAAATTTCAATTGTATCTCGAAGAAAACAAGGGGATTTGCGCTGTATTGGCCATTCTCAAAGTGAATGTTACACCCCTGCACCACGGTGAGGTTACAGCACGCACAGGGGATTTGCGTTATTGATGCCACCCATAGTGCGAAGATCAAGGCATCCTATTCATGGCGAATTCCTTTCGACCCGTAATCAATGTCTTCCCATGCGTTGCAAAACAGACTGTGAAACACAATAGTGAACATGCTAGAACTCAACACAATAGTGAACATGCTAGAACTCTACACAATAGTGAACATGCTAGAACTCAACACAATAGTGAACATGCTAGAACTCTACACAATAGTGAACATGCTAGAACTCAACACAATAGTGAACATGCTAGAACTCTCGTAGAAGTTAACGTTCGTTTTGTTTGACGTCACCACTAAAGTACGTTCGTTTATTAGTTATCGGCTATTGACTCAAATGTTTCGTAATTTTGACATATAGACTTAGAGAGGAAACCCGATACATTTTTTCTTTAGCAGCAAGTAATCTTTTATATGCACTATCCCACAGACATGATAGCACATACCACGGGCTTTGATATACCAGTTGGGGTGCTTTAGCCGGAACGAGAAATAGCCCAATGGGTGAAATTTAGTAGTGCATGGTTGGATGGGTGCACAGATGTTTTTCTACAAGCAAGTTGCTATGGTTACAAAAAGTGAAAATACAAAAACAAGACTTGGCAGTTGTTAACTGCCCATGATGTGAACCACAGACGGAGTAGGATATGGTCAATGTAAAAAGAAATGTTTTGTTTATTGCTAGTTAGTTCAGTTACCCAGCTTAAACCATGTATATTCTGTATTATGTGTTATACTTTGATGTGAGTTGCAACTTGTATACAATCCTCCTGTAAACCATCATGTCACATGTGTATTCATCAATATTAGACTGGAATAAACTGTTCTGTTCTCATCTTTCGCGAACAACACATCACATCGAGTGCATGCCATCACAGTTGCCTGTGTATAATTCCATTGACTTGTGACTTGTGACTTTTGCAGGTTAAACATTTATAATTTAGTCTGCGGTAATGGGCCGTAAGACCCATGTCCCCTTCCCTTGCCCACAACTAATTTAATTGTTAAATATTACAATATACCAACACATACTGGATTATAAGATACCACAGAAGAGGGGCCAGTGCAATATCCAACGACTACCAGTTTAGATCCAAATGTAAGCGAGCGAGCGAGAGCGAGAGCGAGAGAGATTTTCTCTTAATTGCTGATACATGTACACACGAAAGATCCGCTGTGGGTATTTTTCTCCCCTTGGTACACGATCAAGGAGATCAGTATAGACAGCCTACAACAGGCATGTTCATCATCAGATCACCAGTCCAACTGAATCTTACCGACCATTCCGCATTGTTTACTGACTTGTCTATAATCTCGGAACTGACAAATTAACATGTAACTCCATAATGAATAATTGTAAAACAAACGTTACTATCGTACTGCATTATCTCTTATTTAATAGAAGTGTGAAGGAATCTGTTGAAACAGCTAATGTAAATCAACTGCCTTTAGTTCTGCCTTTGGACTGTACTAGCAAAAATAGTAACAATTCAGGAGTAACGGCCCACCTTGACTGTTCGTGTTTTAAAATAGAGATAGAATATACTGGTATACAGTTTCATATCTTGTTAACAAGCGTTTATTTTCATGTGTGTGTGTGTGTGTGTGTGTGTGTGTGTGTGTGTGTGATATATATATATATATAGTTATGATATAATATCTTAAATTTTCAGTGCAATCAAAATATGTGATATTTTTCAAAATTTGATAACTTTGCAAATTAGATGTAAATTAGTCGAGGTCTCGGCACTAGGGTTATTGACATTTAAGCAAACGTACTTGGGTGACACTCCATGATTGACGTATGCAGTCATAGTCATCAACTAAAAACATTTCAATGGGAATTTGACACTGAAAGCTCACCAGCGTTCAGAAAACAAAAAACGTTAGGCACAACTTTATTTTGATGTAAGGACATACAAAATGACACCGCGCCACATATTTTTACGTCATTTGAATATCTAATAATGGCGGACTGAAATTACAGTTGCGTGTACAGTTTACAAAAACACGTTGTTATTAAGCTTGAGCTTATATTATGATAAAGATATTATTACCCTCGTGTATTTCGGTGTCGTCAATATCATATATTAGGAATAAAAATAATGCGGAGAGAGAGAGAGAGAGAGAGAGAGAGAGAGAGAGAGAGAGAGAGAGAGAGAGAGAGAGAGAGAGAGAGGCTGTAAGGTATACAGCAAATGAAAAACAAGGGAGGGGAGTCGAGGCTATTCAGTCAGAATTTAAAGGGACATTCCCGAGTTTGCTCCATTGTAAGATGTTTCCGACAAATAAAATATTTCTACGATTAAATTTACATATTAAATATATTTTCTTGTTTGAATATACAAATATGTATATTCAATGTGTTTCTGGTCGTCTTAATATTTGCAAGAAGCCCAAACTGGATTTTGTCTTCAAATAATTTCGTATGAAATTTAACCTTTTACAAATATTAGAACGATTAGAAACACGTTTAATATACAGCCACTAATATTTTATACAGAAAAATATATCTGATATGTAATTACAGTCGTGAAAAAGCCTCTGTTAGTCGATAACATCTTAAAACTTGCAGAAAACTCAGGAATGTCCCTTTAAGCAGGAAGGGGTCGTTTATACTTTTTCTATAAATAGGATCTTACGTACAACGACTTTGATCATGGGGTATCGCTAAAGGACGGGGATGGGGCAGGCTTGATCGACTCTTCGACTCTTACACCTCAACAGTTAACCTAGTTAAATTATTACAGGGGGCGGGATAAAGCTCAGCTGGTAGAGCGCTCGGCGTCATGGAACCTCCTGTTAGCCTAGTTAAATTCATTACAGGGGCGCGATAAAAGTCAGCTGGTAGAGCGCTCGGCGTGGATGGAACCGCCTCAGACTAGTTAAATTCATTACAGGGGCGCGATAAAGCTCGGCTGGTAGAGCACTCGGCTAAACTGTTTGGGTCGTGGATCGAACCTCCACAGTTAACCTAGTTAAATTCACTACAGGGTCGGGATAAAGCTCAGCTGGTAGAGCGCTCAGCTAAACTGTTTGGGTCGTGGATCGAACCTCCTCGGTGGACACCTTCTCAGAAAAAAATGATTCTTTGTACCCGATTTTCTCAGAAGACTGTGTCTGAATTACCAAATGTTTGACATCCAGTAGACTATGATTATTTATTCCACGTGCTCTAGTGGTGTCGTTAGACTAAATAAATTTTAACTTTACATGTTGTAGTGTGGGGAAAAGTAAAAGGCAGTGGTGGAGGTATATATCTTTAACTCGTCACTTAAAGGAATTGGAAGTTTTTACCCCGAGGAGGATTAATAAAGTTAATGTTTGTTTTGTTTAACGACACCACTAGAATACATTGATTTATTAACCATCGTGATTAAACCCGTTACATGTTCCCATTAGTGGCAAGGGATCTTTTATATTTGTAATTTAATTTACTTTTCGGGTCCCTATCTGGTGACCACGGGTTCGGCTACCCCTTTCGGTTGTAGACTTTTGCTGGTACTAAGAGTCTATTAATAATTCTCTAGAAGGCTGAAATTACTATAAACCAGACCGCCTTGGCTAGCACAGAAAACACAAACTAACAAACAGATTACACATTTATTCGAGGAGTACAAACAAATAACAAACTTGTATGGTAGTCCTCCAAGATCCATATATGAATTGACTACCACTAAATAAATAAATTTACACCCACATATCCATACAAATAAATATTTATATTTAGGGACGTGTATGAATGTGTCGTGGATAATCCCGACGAAGAGAATATTCGCGGAATTAAATTTACATCTGCAGGACAGCACACACCAAATAATTAGGTTATACACCTTACACGATTACCCATCCATGCCGGTGTACACGAACTCCGTTTAAATCATATATATTGGACAGCCCCTTTCAAAGCTATTTTTAACCAAAACACCCTATTAAAGCAGTCGTTAATCCATATAATTAGGACTCACTTATTCGGAATGGGGTTACAAACCATCGACAATGACGAAGACCGCTTATTAAAATCAACGAGATCCTAATTTAATCAGGTTTAATTTATTCAGACGTGTCGTCCGTTCTCTAACTCAGCCAAAACGATTAAGCGGACAGTTCGTGCACGGTAAAAACACGGAATTATATATACATATTGACCATCCCACAGACAGGATAGCACATACCACGGTCTTTGATTTAACAGTCGTGATGCACTGACTGGAACGAGAAATAGTCCAATGGACTCGCCAACAGGGATGGGTTCTAGATCGTTCGCGCATCAAGCCAAGTGCTTTACCACTGGGCTACAGTCCACCCCCTGGGAGGGGTTAATAATATAGCAACAAATCTTCCTTTTCGTCCACATATTGCTTTTTGATTTTAAACATAATCCGTTGTTGTTGGGTTTTTTAATTTTTTTATTTGTTTTATTTTAATATATTTAAAAGATAAAATAAATATACCGACCAACTGTCAGTAATAAAGTGGGTTCTAGATCAACAAAACCTTTTTTTGCATATGCCCTAGTTAACTCATTCTAAGTTTACAAAGGAAACAAGGAAATGCATTTTTAAAATATTATAAACGAGAAACTGTCAGCCTCAAAAATACAATAATAGCTAAAAATAGAAATGACGTATCTTTAAAACATGTACCGTTTAAAGGGACACACCCTAGTTACGGCTATTTGTTAACCATTACGGCGTTATTTTTCGCTATTAAACCCCATTTTTCACAAATAAAATTGCACTTTACTTACATGTTATTATTTAGAATACACATTTCCATTCACCTGAATTGCTTTTTGGTAATCCTGATGTTTGTAAAACCACGAAATGCATTTTTTGCATTTTTTCACAAGACGTTCTGTCGAGAAAAAACCGTTAAGCAAGCGAGGTCCAATCTATTTTTAATGTCACATGCGTTGGTATATCACGTGACCGTTATCATTTTGGTTCGGTTTGTTTTCTCGTGCACGGTTAGCGCAATCAACATCCGATTTGTTGTTCATTTGTGAGATTTTTCTTCACAGTTCGTGAACATTTACAGTAACAATAAAGTTCAGACAAGTAAGTGTCTCAATACAAAACGTTACAAACCCTTAAAACCAATAAATTTGCTAAGTCTTACGATATCTGGAGAGGGGATACAACCAGGACAGAACAGTTGGAACATGTCCAGGAGAGGTGACACGAACGCACCCCAAGTCTGTGAAATTTGTCGTGACGTAGGCATTGTTGTGCTTCGCGAGCGACATCTACCGGTGACATCAGATTACTAACTTTCAAAAATTATTTCAAACAAATGGGAC
>NC_054712.1:57756282-57817294 GCF_016097555.1 Gigantopelta aegis | reverse complement strand
AACACAATGCCTACGTGTAATTCATATGGTATGTTAAGCTACAGGTTAAGTCTAATATTTATATATTTGTAATTTTAAATATACTCTTGTAATTTATATCCTTTATTTCATAAACTCATTAATGATAAAGCTTTATTACGTCAAATAATAATTATAATTACAATCATTTAAATAACCCTATTTACTATAAATTATCTCCCCTTTGCTATAATCAATGATTATAATTGGTGGTCACGAAATGATTATTATATATATATATATATACATGTATGTTAACATGATTAATAATCGTGATGACAGTATTTAGGATAAAGAGGATGATGATTCATAATCATCAGAATGATAATTAATGATTAATGACGGTTTTCTGTGATTTGCAATGTGTTTCATTAATATATGCCTGAATGTTTGTTTTACCTCGATAGGGATATATTTGTATTGTTTTTACCATATTGTTAACGTTTGTGTTTTTAATCCTTGCAGGGTGTGTCTTGTGTATTATGTTTACATGAATAAAAGATGATGCCCTAACCCGTAGCTGGTGTTGTGAACTTTGTTGAACCTAGCTTCACGCACAAAATACCGACTGCTACATATCTAATGAGCGAAAGGCATTTCATACGTTTTTAAACGAGTTGTGAGATAAATGGTATCTAATGGACACGACTGCATTATTCTATTTCTTACATTCTATTTCTTCTGAGGTTTAAGTAAATTTTAATGTCCTTTTGGACTAAAAGATATTTACAGCCGTTGCACTTGTAGGTGACTTACGCATCACACACACATGATTGCCGGGTTAACTACACGCCACAGTGTAATCGATTTCCACCGTCCTGTGTTTGTATTGGAGTATGGCATTGGTGACGTGGTCATCACTTAGGAGCAGCCAGTCGTATGTCGCATGGTATTCTCACCAATGGGTGTGTAAGAAATTAATAGATAAAATAAAAAACATTTATTTAATTTATCGATTCATGCATGACAGCAAGGTATGTATTGCAGTTTTTATGTAAACTTGTGTAAACTGATAGCCAAGATTGTTCATTATAACGTCACATGGGAATGTGTTGAGAAACCACTTTGATCGAGTCTCGCAAGGGTGCCTTTAGTGGATTACTTCAATTTTATTCAATCACATTGTTAGCTAGTAGATTTAAAATATTTTCACAATCAAGATGTGTTGTTTTGACAATTGTTGCATTAATTAAACTAACGCTGTCTATTTGTTTCCAAATATACACCACACCCACACCCACACACACACACACACACACACATACACACACACACACACACACAGAGAGAGAAAGTGAGAGAGCCACAGACAATCAGAGATACAAAGGAGAGAGAGAGAGAGAAGATCAGAAATAGAAAGGAGAGAGACAGAGATAGAAAGGAGAGAGAGAGAGGGGGAGACAGAGACAGAGATAGAAAGGAGAGGGGAGCGTGAGAGACAGACAGGGAGAGAGAGTGATAGAAAGGAGAGAGAGAGAGAGAGAGAGAGAGAGAGAGAGAGAGAGAGAGAGAGAGAGAGACAGAGACAGAGACAGAGACAGAGATTTGGTTTCTGTACATTTGCGTTATTTGAATGAATGAATGAATGTTTATCGACACCCCAGCACGACAAATACATCGGCTATTGGGTGTCAAACTATGGTAATGCAAACAAATAAAGTGATGATCAACATCAATATAAAAATTCAAGATTTAAATAAAAACAGTGTAAAGAACTGTGCAAAAATATCACAGATAGATACTGACTTTTACTCAAAATTTCAATAGAATCTCGAAGAAAACAAGGGGATTTGCGCTGTATTGGCCATTCTCAAAGTCAATGTTACACCCCTGCACCACGGTGAGGTTACAGCACGCACAGAGGATTTGCGTTCTTTGATGTCGCCCATAGTACGAAGATGAAGGCATCCTATTCATGGCGAATTCCTTTCGCCCCGTAATCAATGTCTTCCCATGCGTTGCAAAACAGACTGTGAAACACAATAGTGAACATGCTAGAACTCAACACAACAGTGAACATGCTAGAACTCAACACAATAGTGAACATGCTAGAACTCAATACAATAGTGA
The DNA here is from genome assembly GCF_016097555.1 of Gigantopelta aegis. Lineage (NCBI taxonomy): Eukaryota > Metazoa > Mollusca > Gastropoda > Neomphalida > Peltospiridae > Gigantopelta > Gigantopelta aegis. The sequence goes on along the minus strand of NC_054712.1, from coordinate 57,815,206 downwards.
ACATGCTAGAACTCAACACAATAGGGAACATGCTAGAACTCAACACAATAATGAACATGCTAGAACTCAACACAAAATGCTAGAACTCAACACAACAGTGAACATGCTAGAACTCAACACAATAGTGAACATGCTAGAACTCAATACAATAGTGAACATGCTAGAACTCAACACAATAGTGAACATGCTAGAACTCAACACAATAGTGAACATGCTAGAACTCAACACAATAGTGAACATGCTAGAACTCAATACAATAGTGAACATGCTAGAACTCTACACAACAGTGAACATGCTAGAACTCAACACAACATGCTAGAAATCAACACAACAGTGAACATGCTAGAACTCAACACAATAGTGAACATGCTAGAACTCAACACAATAGTGAACATGCTAGAACTCAACACAATAGTGAACATGCTAGAACTCAACACAAAATGCTAGAACTCAACACAACAGTGAACATGCTAGAACTCAACACAATAGTGAACATGCTAGAACTCAATACAATAGTGAACATGCTAGAACTCAACACAATAGTGAACATGCTAGAACTCAACACAATAGTGAACATGCTAGAACTCAACACAATAGTGAACATGCTAGAACTCAATACAATAGTGAACATGCTAGAACTCTACACAACAGTGAACATGCTAGAACTCAACACAACATGCTAGAACTCAACACAACAGTGAACATGCTAGACCTCAACACAACAGTGAACAGTGAACATGCTAGACCTCAACACAACAGTGAACATGCTAGAACTCAATACAATAGTGAACATGCTAGAACTCAATACAATAGTGAACATGCTAGACCTCAACACAACAGTGAACATGCTAGAACTCAACACAACAGTGAACATGCTAGAACTCAACACAACAGTGAACACGCTAGAACTCAACACAATAGTGAACATGCTAGAACTCAATACAATAGTGAACATGCTAGACCTCAACACAACAGTGAACATGCTAGAACTCAACACAACAGTGAACATGCTAGAACTCAACACAACAGTGAACATGCTAGAACTCAACACAACAGTGAACATGCTAGAACTCAACACAACAGTGAACATGCTATAACTCAACACAACAGTGAACATGCTATAACTCAACACAATAGTGAACATGCTAGAACTCAACACAACAGTGAACATGCTAGAACTCAACACAACAGTGAACATGCTAGAACTCAACAGAACAGTGAACATGCTAGAACTCAACACAATAGTGAACATGCTAGAACTCAACACAATAGTGAACATGCTAGACCTCAACACAATAGTGAACATGCTAGACCTCAACACAACAGTGAACATGCTAGAACTCAAAACAACAGTGAACATTCTATAACTCAACACAACAGTGAACATGCTAGAACTCAACACAACAGTGAACATGCTAGAACTCAACACCATAGTGAACATGCTAGAACTCAACACAATAGTGAACATGCTAGAACTCAACACAACAGTGAACATGTTAGAACTCAACACAACAGTGAACATGCTAGAACTCAACACAATAGTGAACATGCTAGACCACAACACAATAGTGAACAAGCTAGAACTCAACAGAACAGTGAACATGCTAGAACTCAACACAATAGTGAACATGCTAGAACTCAACACAATAGTGAACATGCTAGACCTCAACACAATAGTGAACATGCTAGACCTCAACACAATAGTGAACATGCTAGAACTCAACAGAACAGTGAACATGCTAGAACTCAACACAATAGTGAACATGCTAGAACTCAACACAATAGTGAACATGCTAGAACTCAATACAATAGTGAACATGCTAGAACTCTACACAACCGTGAACATGCTAGAACTCAACACAACATGCTAGAAATCAACACAACAGTGAACATGCTAGAACTCAACACAATAGTGAACATGCTAGAACTCAACACAATAGTGAACATGCTAGAACTCAACCCAATAGTGAACATGCTAGAACTCAACACAAAATGCTAGAACTCAACACAACAGTGAACATGCTAGAACTCAACACAATAGTGAACATGCTAGAACTCAATACAATAGTGAACATGCTAGAACTCAACACAATAGTGAACATGCTAGAACTCAACACAATAGTGAACATGCTAGAACTCAATACAATAGTGAACATGCTAGAACTCTACACAACAGTGAACATGCTAGAACTCAACACAACATGCTAGAACTCAACACAACAGTGAACATGCTAGACCTCAACACAACAGTGAACAGTGAACATGCTAGACCTCAACACAACAGTGAACATGCTAGAACTCAATACAATAGTGAACATGCTAGAACTCAATACAATAGTGAACATGCTAGACCTCAACACAACAGTGAACATGCTAGAACTCAACACAACAGTGAACATGCTAGAACTCAACACAACAGTGAACACGCTAGAACTCAACACAATAGTGAACATGCTAGAACTCAATACAATAGTGAACATGCTAGACCTCAACACAACAGTGAACATGCTAGAACTCAACACAACAGTGAACATGCTAGAACTCAACACAACAGTGAACACGCTAGAACTCAACACAATAGTGAACATGCTAGACCTCAACACAACAGTGAACATGCTAGAACTCAACACAACAGTGAACATGCTAGAACTCAACACAACAGTGAACACGCTAGAACTCAACACAATAGTGAACATGCTAGAACTCAACACAACAGTGAACACGCTAGAACTCAACACAACAGTGAACATGCTAGACCTCAACACAACAGTGAACATGCTAGACCTCAACACAACAGTGAACATGCTAGAACTCAATACAATAGTGAACATGCTAGAACTCAACACAACAGTGAACATGCTAGAACTCAACACAATAGTGAACATGCTAGAACTCAACACAATAGTGAACATGCTAGAACTCAACACAATAGTGAACATGCTAGAACTCAACACAATAGTGAACATGCTAGAACTCAACACAACAGTGAACACGCTAGAACTCAACACAATAGTGAACACGCTAGACCTCAACACAACAGTGAACATGCTAGAACTCAACACAACAGTGAACATGCTAGAACTCAACACAACAGTGAACACGCTAGAACTCAACACAATAGTGAACATGCTAGAACTCAACACAATAGTGAACACGCTAGAACTCAACACAACAGTGAACATGCTAGAACTCAACACAACAGTGAACACGCTAGAACTCAACACAATAGTGAACACGCTAGAACTCAACACAACAGTGAACATGCTAGAACTCAACACAACAGTGAACACGCTAGAACTCAACACAATAGTGAACACGCTAGAACTCAACACAACAGTGAACATGCTAGAACTCAACACAACAGTGAACACGCTAGAACTCAACACAATAGTGAACACGCTAGAACTCAACACAACAGTGAACATGCTAGAACTCAACACAACAGTGAACACGCTAGAACTCAACACAATAGTGAACATGCTAGACCTCAACACAACAGTGAACATGCTAGAACTCAACACAACAGTGAACATGCTAGAACTCAACACAACAGTGAACATGCTAGAACTCAACACAATAGTGAACATGCTAGAACTCAACACAATAGTGAACATGCTAGAACTCAATACAATAGTGAACATGCTAGAACTCTACACAACAGTGAACATGCTAGAACTCAACACAACATGCTAGAAATCAACACAACAGTGAACATGCTAGAACTCAACACAATAGTGAACATGCTAGAACTCAACACAATAGTGAACATGCTAGAACTCAACACAATAGTGAACATGCTAGAACTCAACACAAAATGCTAGAACTCAACACAACAGTGAACATGCTAGAACTCAACACAATAGTGAACATGCTAGAACTCAATACAATAGTGAACATGCTAGAACTCTACACAACAGTGAATATGCTAGAACTCAACACAACATGCTAGAACTCAACACAACAGTGAACATGCTAGACCTCAACACAACAGTGAACAGTGAACATGCTAGACCTCAACACAACAGTGAACCTGCTAGAACTCAATACAATAGTGAACATGCTAGAACTCAATACAATAGTGAACATGCTAGACCTCAACACAACAGTGAACATGCTAGAACTCAACACAACAGTGAACATGCTAGAACTCAACACAACAGTGAACACGCTAGAACTCAACACAATAGTGAACATGCTAGAACTCAATACAATAGTGAACATGCTAGACCTCAACACAACAGTGAACATGCTAGAACTCAACACAACAGTGAACATGCTAGAACTCAACACAACAGTGAACACGCTAGAACTCAACACAATAGTGAACATGCTAGACCTCAACACAACAGTGAACATGCTAGAACTCAACACAACAGTGAACATGCTAGAACTCAACACAACAGTGAACACGCTAGAACTCAACACAATAGTGAACATGCTAGAACTCAACACAACAGTGAACACGCTAGAACTCAACACAACAGTGAACATGCTAGACCTCAACACAACAGTGAACATGCTAGACCTCAACACAACAGTGAACATGCTAGAACTCAATACAACAGTGAACATGCTAGAACTCAACACAACAGTGAACATGCTAGACCTCAACACAATAGTGAACATGCTAGAACTCAACACAATAGTGAACATGCTAGAACTCAACACAATAGTGAACATGCTAGAACTCAACACAATAGTGAACATGCTAGAACTCAACACAATAGTGAACATGCTAGAACTCAACACAACAGTGAACACGCTAGATCTCAACACAATAGTGAACATGCTAGACCTCAACACAACAGTGAACATGCTAGAACTCAACACAACAGTGAACATGCTAGAACTCAACACAACAGTGAACACGCTAGAACTCAACACAATAGTGAACACGCTAGAACTCAACACAACAGTGAACATGCTAGAACTCAACACAACAGTGAACACGCTAGAACTCAACACAACAGTGAACACGCTAGAACTCAACACAACAGTGAACACGCTAGAACTCAACACAACAGTGAACACGCTAGAACTCAACACAATAGTGAACACGCTAGAACTCAACACAACAGTGAACATGCTAGAACTCAACACAACAGTGAACACGCTAGAACTCAACACAATAGTGAACATGCTAGAACTCAACACAACAGTGAACATGCTAGAACTCAACACAACAGTGAACACGCTAGAACTCAACACAATAGTGAACATGCTAGAACTCAACACAACAGTGAACACGTTAGAACTCAACACAATAGTGAACATGCTAGACCTCAACACAACAGTGAACATGCTAGAACTCAACACAACAGTGAACATGCTAGAACTCAACACAACAGTGAACATGCTAGAACTCAACACAATAGTGAACATGCTAGAACTCAACACAATAGTGAACATGCTAGACCTCAACACAATAGTGAACATGCTAGACCTCAACACAACAGTGAACATGCTAGAACTCAAAACAACAGTGAACATTCTATAACTCAACACAACAGTGAACATGCTAGAACTCAACACAACAGTGAACATGCTAGAACTCAACACCATAGTGAACATGCTAGAACTCAACACAATAGTGAACATGCTAGAACTCAACACAACAGTGAACATGTTAGAACTCAACACAACAGTGAACATGCTAGAACTCAACACAATAATGAAACATGCTAGAACTCTGGTAGAAGTTAAAGTTTGTTTTGTTTCACGTCACCACTGAAGTACGTTCGTTTATTAGTTATCGGCTATTGACTCAAATGTTTTGTAATTTTGACATATAGACTTAGAGAGGAAACCCGATACATTTTTTCTTTAGCAGCAAGTAATCTTTTATATGCACTATCCCACAGACATGATAGCACATACCACGGACTTTGATATACCAGTCGTGGTGCTTTAGCCGGAACGAGAAATAGCCCAATGGGCGAAATTTAGTAGTGCATGGTTGGATGGGTGCACAGATTTGTTACTACAAGCAGAATTCTACAAGCAGGTGCTATGGTTAAAAATAGTGAAAATACAAAAACAAGACTTGGCAGTTGTTAACTGTGCCCATGATGTGAACCACAGACGGAGTAGGATATGGTCAATGTAAAAAGAAATGTTTTGTTTATTGCTAGTTAGTTTAGTTACCCAGCTTAAACGATGTATATTCTGTATTATGTGTTATACTTTGTTGTGAGTTTTAACTTGTATACAATCCTCCTGTAAACCATCATGTCACATTATTATCATTATTAGACTGGAATAAACTGTTCTGTTCTCATCTTTCGCGAACAACACATCACATGAGTGCATGCCATCACAGTTGCCTGTGTATAATTCCATTGACTTGTGACTTTTGCAGGTTAAACATTTATTACTTTAGTCTGCGGTAATGGGCCGTAAGACCTATGTCCCCTTCCCTTGCCCACAACTAATTTAATTGTTAAGTATTACAATATACCAACACATACTGGATCATAAGATACCACAGAAGAGGGGCCAGTGCAATAGCCAACGACTACCAGTTTAGATCCAAATGTAAGCGCGAGAGAGAGAGAGAGAGAGAGAGAGAGAGAGAGAGAGAGAGAGAGAGAGAGAGAGAGAGAGAGAGAGAGAGTGATTGATTCTCTTAATTGCTGATACATGTACACACGAAAGATCCGCTGTGGGTATTTTTCTCCCCTTGGTACAGGATCAAGGAGATCAGTATTGACAGCCTACAACAGGCATGTTCATCATCAGATCACTAGTCCGACTGGATCTTACCGACCACTCCGCATTGTTTACTGACGACTAATCTATAATCTCATTACGTCAAACGGGAACTGATAAATTGACATGTAAGTCCATAATGAATAATTGTAAAACAAACGTTACTATCGTACTGCATTGTCGGGAATCTCCTATTTCATAGAAGTGTGAAGGAATCTGTTGAAAACAGCCAATGTAAATCAACTGCCTTTAGTTCTGCCTTTGGACTGTACTAGCAAAGATAGTAACAATTCAGGAGTAACGGCCCACCTTGACTGTTCGTGTGTTAAAATAGAGATATAATATACTGGTATACAGTTTCATATTTTGTTAACAAGCGTTTATTTTCATATAATGTGTGTGTGTGTGTGTGTGTGTGTGTGTGTGTGTGTGTGTGTGTGTGTGTGTGTGTGTGTGTGTGATATTTATTTATTTATGATATAATATCTTACATTTTCTGTGCAATCAAAATATGTGATATTTTTCAGAATTTGATAACTATGCAAATTAGATGTAAATTAGTTGAGGTCTCAGCACTAGGGTTATTGACATTTAAGCAAACGTACTTGGGTGACACTCCATGATTGACGTATGCAGTCATAGTCATCAACTAAAAACATTTCAATGGGAATTTGATACTGAAAGCTGTCCAGCGTTCAGAAAACAAAAAACGTTAGGCATAACTTTATTTTGATGTAAGGACATCCAAAATGACACCGCGCCAGATATTTATTTTACGACGCACTCAACACATTTTATTTTCGGTTATAATATATGGCGTCAGACATATGGTTAAGGACCACACAGATTTTGAGAGCAAACCCGCTGTCACCACTTCATGGGCTACTCTTTCCGATTAGCAGCAAGGGATCTTTTATTTGCGCTTCTCACAGTCAGGATAGGTGAACCAGTTACGGATCACTGGTCGGTGCAAGCGGTTTACACGCATTGAGCCTTGCGGAGCACTCACTCAGGGTTTGGAGTCTGTATCTGGATTAAAAACCCCATGCCTCGACTGTGATCCGAACCCAGTACCTACCAGCCTGTTGACAGATGGCCTAAACACGACGCCACCGAGGCCGGTTGGAACAATGTAGGACCGAAGGACTACACCGTTTGAACAACACATTTAAAATACTAAAACTCTCCACAATGAGACATTCTAAACGCGATTAAGGCGACGTCATACGTCACAAATGCCTCATGTCGAGTGGCGTCACCTTTAGACTCGATTCCTAAATGTCACAACTCCAAACAATGAAAGCTATATTGCGGGACTGAGAAAACTCACCATCAAATCCATGTTACAAACACTAACCACCATCCCGACTGAACTGAACTGAACTGAACTGAACATTTATTTCTCTCAGGCCGTAATCCACGGCATATGAGGAACAATATATAATACAACAATTCACACTTTTTAACAAGATGACAGAGTAAAACTATTCACATAAGTATATCTACATAAAACGAACATGGGAATATAATTATAAATAATTGGTTTGGGTTTGCATACACAATAATAATACAATAAAGCTATGAGCCGGAGGGCTTGAAAGTATTCATAATATGTTTACAAAATATTGCAAGTTTTCGGAGGACACCAGTTTTTTTACAATTAAATAATTCGTGAAATTTATATGTGTTTGGTTTGGATCGATAATATTTCGGTATATATTGAAGTCTGAATTGGTTGAAATATGGGCATGTAAAAATATAATGGAATTCATCTCCGATGTCGTTAGTGTTGCATAAAAAACACAATCTATCATGTAATGGTTTACGTATCCATCTACCTGTCTCTATTGGAAGATTGTGGTTTGATACTCTAAAACGTAACAATGGGCACCAATGTTTTTTTTCTAATAAATTTAAATAATTTTCGAATGCTATACTGCTTTTAAATATTTTGTAACAAGATGCTTTCGATGAAGTGTCAATATGACTGTACCATGTTTGCAAAAATTGATCTATGAGTTTTGTTGAAATAAACATTTTCAACAATGAAGCACTATTAATACGCTCACAATGTGACCACCATATGTATGTGCAACCAATATTATCTAAAATTGATTTTATAAAAGCTATCCATTTGTGATCATAAAAATGTGTATTATAATCATTCAATAACATTCTGTACACTAATAATGATAGCTTGGACTGCTTCCCAGTAATCATCCTAAACCAAAATCCTATCATTCTTATTTTTACTGTTATATCTACCGGGAAGCATCCAAGTTCTCCATACAACATATATAATGGGGTGGATTTTCTAACAGGCAATAATAACTTTAAATATTTGCTATACAATTTTTCTATGCAGGACAGACTTTCAAAACCCCAAATTTCACATCCGTATAAAGCAATAGGTAAAACCATACAATCGAATAATTTAAGTTGGCATTGAATGGAAAGATGGCAACGTTTTCCTTGTCTAAGTGTAAAATACATAGCTTTTTGAGCTTGATCATATTGATGTTTTCGAGCATTAGTGAATTTATTGGATTTATGAAATATAATTCCAAGATATTTGTATATTTCTACATTATCTAGATTTGTGTTTCCTAAATGGAACCTTTTGGAATAATCTTTTTTATTACCACTGAAAATTAGCACTTTAGTTTTTTTACAATTTACATTTAGTTTCCATTTTGTACAATAAGAGTCGAAAATATTTAATAAATTCTGCATGTCGTCATAATTTTCGGCAAAGAGCGCTGTGTCATCAGCATATAGTAACACAAAAAGAACAATATTTGTATACAAAGTGGAATCTGTGAATAAGTTATCTATGCGGATGCCATTACAATCATTAGTTTTAAACGTATCCTCTAAATCATTGAGAAACATGGAGAATAATAGGGGCGATAAATTTTCTCCCTGTCTAACACCCATGGAACATTGAAAATAATCCGACATTGTGTTATGTGCACTAATGCATGACTTAATGTTCTGATACATGCTATATATTACTTTAAAACATTTACCATTAATACCATTTTGTATTAGTTTTCCCCAAAGTCCTGTTCTCCATACTGAGTCGAATGCCTTGCTAAAATCTATAAAAGTACAATACAGTTTTTTCTTCCGTGCTTTTAGCAATTCGATGAGTCCATATAATGTAAAAATATGATCGTTCGTCGAGTACTCCTTCCTGAATCCGGCTTGAACTTCAGATAACAAATCATTAGTTTCTAAATATAATTTCAGTCTATTATTTAAAACAGCTGTAAACAGTTTCCCGAGACAACTAAGTAAAGTAATAGGTCTATAATTTTCTGGAACAGTTCTATCGCCACATTTATAGATCGGTTTGATTATGCCAACTAGCCACGAATCAGGAAAGATGCCATGTTCAAACACTAAATTAAAGAGCTTAACATACACAGGGACCATACAGCCGATAGTTTGCTTAATATACTCGTTGATTATTTGGTCTATTCCGCAGGCTTTATTGTTTTTTAGATTTTTAACAACGGCGAGTATTTCTTCTTGTAATATTGATTCATTTAGCATGGTAGTGTCCTCAAAATCTATATTAAAACTTGGATCTTTTTCTTCTGTTGTGTTGTCATCACTGCTGTTTATATTTTTAAAGTAATCGTACAGACAACAATCAAGGATGACACCACAGCTGTCTGTTAACGTATGTACGGAGTCCTGACTTGTGGAGGTTAGACTTTGTCGAACCTCTCTTGTGAACGGCAGTCCTCCTTCACAAGTCTGTCAAAAACAGCTTTATGACACTAGTTTGTGCAGAGATAGGAATGTTTATTATTATGGAAGTGATTTTGGCGTCAATATTTAAACAAATGAAATTAATCATTCTGGATTCTCCAAAGGTCCAGATCAAAACTTTGATATCAGTTGAGATCACAGCTCACCAGTATTAAACAGACTATCCCGAGATTGCTGCATTGTAAGATGTTTTCGACTAATAAAATATTTCTTTGATTAAACTTACTTATTAAATATGTTTTCTTGTTTAGAATATCAGTGTCTGTACATTCAATGTCTTTCTGGTCGTCTTAATATTTGTAAGAAGCCCAAACCAGATTTTGTCATCAAATAATTTCGTACGTACGAAAACCCCCAATATTTTAGGATATAAAATGAAATTTAACCAAGTACAAATATCAGAACGATGAGAAAGACGTTCAATATACAGCCACTAATATTTTATGCAGAAAAATATATTTGATATATAATTACAATCGTTAAAAATCTGTTAGTGGATAACATCTTAAAAATTGCAGCAAACTCAGGCATGTCCATTTAAAACCTTTCATTTTTCAACATTATATATAATGATGCAAAGACATAAGGAAACACATGAAATGAAAACAGCAAAATATCGACTTCAATCAAAACTCTCATCCACTGTATCAGGACTTTAAATGTGTTACCGACATTCTATCCCACAATACATATGTTTATTACATACCTATTCAATCTTACTATAGTGATAAAGACATTTTGAAACCGTGTGATATATTTATTTTGTATCGCATATATGTGCGATCTGGACCGAAACTTTTAAATGGGAATTCCCTTTTTATTTTTACTGCAATTAGTGCCTTTTATTTAATGACGTCATATATGATTTACAAATTACGTCACATCGTATTTGAAACATTACACAAGGCTGCCGAAGAGTATGATTCTTAACGTTAAGTAAACCATAAAAGCAGTTTTGATCATAGATTTAACAGTGTTGTTATAAAGTTAAATTAAAAACCGTTGTTATAAAACATACAAGAAGGTATGTAATAAATACAAAACTTCACATACGTTGTTTTCGCTTCCTATTTATTGCATTCGTTTATTTTGCGAAAGAACATACCATTCGACCGCCACGCGGTCTGGTGGTATATATTCTTGTGCAAAATAAACTCGTGCAATAAATAGGAAGCAAAAACAACGTATGTGAAGTTCTGTATATGTATTTCACACAGACATAATACTTTAGTAGTGAATTAAATACGGTCTCAAATACAACGTATTCCCTTATTTATTTCCATCAGATTACAACCCCTCTCCCCCATGAGGGGGACTGTCAACACATTACAAGAAAGTATTTCAAACACATGGGATTAATCACACATGGAACCATGGTAACTCCAGAGACTTACTTGAAATTATCCAGTTTCAGCCGATAGCAATGTTCACCAATATTAAAGGGACAGACCTAGTTTCATCCCATGAAAATGCACACTAAGTTTAGTTAATCTACAAACTTGTAACACATTAGGATAAAGTTACAATTGAGTAAAACACGAGTCTGTGACTTTGAAATGGTGAAATACCCTCCAAAAATAGACGAAAATTCGACTCCATAACTGTTTCTTCTCAGACGCACGTGCGTTTTTAAAAATATGAGAAATGCAACGATTGTAATTGCATATCAAATATATTTCTCCTCATAAAATATTAGTGGCTGTATACTGGAATGTGTTTCTGATCGTTCTAATATTTGTACTAGGTTAAATTTCATCTTATTTCCTGAAATATTATTTTTCGTACGTACGAGATTATTTGAAGACAAAATTCAGTTTGGGCGTCTTACAAATATTAAGACGACCAGAAACACATTGAATATACAGATACTGATATTAGAAAAAAAATATGTTTAATATGTAAGTTTAATCGTAGAAATATGTTATTAGTAGGAAACATCTTACAATGCAGCAAATTCAGGAATGTCCCTTTAATGTCTGCGTTTTGTCTTTGTTATACACAGGTGGCATTAATGTCTGTATTGTCTTTGTATTACACAGGTGGCATTCATGTCTGTATTGTCTTTGTGCTACACAGGTGGCATTAATATCTGCATATTGGCTTTGTGTTACACAGGTGGCATTAATGTCTGTATTGTCTTTGTGCTACACAGGTGGCATTAATATCTGCATATTGTCTTTGTGTTACACAAGTGGCATTAATGTCTGTATTGTCTTCGTGTTACACAGGTGGCATTTATGTCTGCGTATTGTCTTTCTGTTACACAGGTGGCATTCATGTCTACGTATTGTCTTTGTGTTACACAGGTGGCATTCATGTCTTTATTGTCTTTGTGTTACACAGGTGGCATTCATGTCTGTATTGTCTTTGTGTTACACAGGTGGCATTCATGTCTGTGTATTGTCTTTGTGTTACACAGGTGGCATTCATGTCTGCGTATTGTCTTTGTGTTACACAGGTGGCATTCATGTCTGCGTATTGTCGTTGTGTTACACAGGTGGCATTAATGTCTTTATTGTCTTTGTGTTACACAGGTGGCATTAATGTCTGTATTGTCTTTGTGTTACACAGGTGGCATTCATGTCTGTCTATTGTCTTTGTGTTACACAGGTGGCATTAATGTCTGTATAGTCTTTGTTACACAGGTGGCAATAATGTCTGTATTGCCTTTGTGTTACACAGATGGCATTAATGTCTGTATTGCCTTTGTGTTACACAGGTGGCATTCATGTCTGCGTACTGTCTTTGTGTTACACAGGTGGCATTCATGTCTGCGTATTGTCTTTGTGTTATATTTTAAACGAATTGTTTTTAATGTTTAAATACTGGTTTTACTGCCACAGTACAAAGGATAGTTTCTACTACTGAAAGTTAAACATTATATTATTGTTCTCAAACTCAAATAATGAACGTTTTATTGGTGGCACCCCTTGTAATCATTGGCTTGCATAGCATTATATAAGTACATAGCTACCATTAAAACACTAACCTTTCGCTACTGTTAACATAAACAGTAAATAGGTAATGGATACGACTTGTCGTAAGTTTAGGCAGCCTACACACCCCAATATAGTTTGTTTCACATTAAATAGATTTTACAAATAAAATAAATATAAATGGTCTTCCATGCTCCTTAGAGTTGGGCAACACAAAATTACAGTATAAAAAGTGATGTCAAAATGTATGATCATTATTCAACAAAAGAGTTGCCTGTCATTAAGTGAACGAATAGTGTTTTCTTGCTCCACACGGAATAATGATGATTGTGAAACAGACTATAGGTAACAATACGTAAAGCGATCAGCTTTATATTTCGGGCTATCGTTTTGGTTGTGTTCAGTATCACTCGAAGGGAAATTCAAAGTGTGCTTGGTTGTTTACATAGAGAATAATACACGAGTGGTCGTTAGATACCATTCATCTCACGGGTTTTTAAAATGTATCTAATGAGCGAAAGGCATTTCATACGTTTTTAAACGAGTTGTGAGATAAATGGTATCTAATGGACACGACTGCATTATTCTATTTCTTACATTCTATTTCTTCTGAGGTTTAAGTAAATTTTAATGTCCTTTTGGACTAAAAGATATTTACAGCCGTTGCACTTGTAGGTGACTTACGCATCACACACACATGATTGCCGGGTTAACTACACGCCACAGTGTAATCGATTTCCACCGTCCTGTGTTTGTATTGGAGTATGGCATTGGTGACGTGGTCATCACTTAGGAGCAGCCAGTCGTATGTCGCATGGTATTCTCACCAATGGGTGTGTAAGAAATTAATAGATAAAATAAAAAACATTTATTTAATTTATCGATTCATGCATGACAGCAAGGTATGTATTGCAGTTTTTATGTAAACTTGTGTAAACTGATAGCCAAGATTGTTCATTATAACGTCACATGGGAGTGTTGAGAAACCACTTTGATCGAGTCTCGCAAGGGTGCCTTTAGTGGATTACTTCAATTTTATTCAATCACATTGTTAGCTAGTAGATTTAAAATATTTTCACAATCAAGATGTGTTGTTTTGACAATTGTTGCATTAATTAAACTAACGCTGTCTATTTGTTTCCAAATATACACCACACCCACCCACACACACACACACACACACACACACACACACAGAGAGAGAGAGAGAGAAAGTGAGAGAGCCACAGACAATCAGAGATACAAAGGAGAGAGAGAGAGAGAAGATCAGAAATAGAAAGGAGAGAGACAGAGATAGAAAGGAGAGAGAGAGAGAGAGGGGGAGACAGAGACAGAGATAGAAAGGAGAGGGGAGCGTGAGAGACAGACAGGGAGAGAGAGACACATAGAGAGAGAGTGATAGAAAGGAGAGAGAGAGAGAGAGAGAGAGAGAGAGAGAGAGAGAGAGAGAGAGACAGAGACAGAGACAGAGACAGAGATTTGGTTTCTGTACATTTGCGTTATTTGAATGAATGAATGAATGTTTATCGACACCCCAGCACGACAAATACATCGGCTATTGGGTGTCAAACTATGGTAATGCAAACAAATAAAGTGATGATCAACATCAATATAAAAATTCAAGATTTAAATAAAAACAGTGTAAAGAACTGTGCAAAAATATCACAGATACTGACTTTTACTCAAAATTTCAATAGAATCAGGAAGAAAACAAGGGGATTTGCGCTGTATTGGCCATTCTCAAAGTGAATGTTACACCCCTGAACCACGGTGAGGTTACAGCACGCACAGGGGATTTGCGTTATTGATGCCACCCATAGTACGAAGATCAAGGCATCCAATTCATGGTGAATTCCTTTCGCCCCATAATCAATGTCTTCCCATGCGTTGCAAAACAGACTGTGAAACACAATAGTGAACATGCTAGAACTCAACACAATAGTGAACATGCTAGAACTCAACACAATAGTGAACATGCTAGAACTCAACACAATAATGAACATGCTAGAACTCAACACAAAATGCTAGAACTCAACACAACAGTGAACATGCTAGAACTCAACACAATAGTGAACATGCTAGAACTCAATACAATAGTGAACATGCTAGAACTCAACACAATAGTGAACATGCTAGAACTCAACACAATAGTGAACATGCTAGAACTCAATACAATAGTGAACATGCTAGAACTCTACACAACAGTGAACATGCTAGAACTCAACACAACATGCTAGAACTCAACACAACAGTGAACATGCTAGAACTCAACACAATAGTGAACATGCTAGAACTCAACACAATAGTGAACATGCTAGAACTCAACACAATAGTGAACATGCTAGAACTAAACACAACAGTGAACATGCTAGAACTCAACACAACAGTGAACATGCTAGAACTCAACACAATAGTGAACATGCTAGAACTCAATACAATAGTGAACATGCTAGAACTCAACACAATAGTGAACATGCTAGAACTCAACACAATAGTGAACATGCTAGAACTCAATACAATAGTGAACATGCTAGAACTCTACACAACAGTGAACATGCTAGAACTCAACACAACATGCTAGAACTCAACACAACAGTGAACATGCTAGAACTCAACACAACAGTGAACAGTGAACATGCTAGACCTCAACACAACAGTGAACATGCTAGAACTCAATACAATAGTGAACATGCTAGAACTCAATACAATAGTGAACATGCTAGACCTCAACACAACAGTGAACATGCTAGAACTCAACACAACAGTGAACATGCTAGAACTCAACACAACAGTGAACACGCTAGAACTCAACACAATAGTGAACATGCTAGAACTCAACACAATAGTGAACATGCTAGAACTCAACACAACAGTGAACATGTTAGAACTCAACACAACAGTGAACATGCTAGAACTCAACACAATAGTGAACATGCTAGAACTCAACCCAATAGTGAACATGCTAGAACACAACACAACAGTGAACATGTTAGAACTCAACACAATAGTGAACATGCTAGACCTCAACACAATAGTGAACATGCTAGAACTCAACAGAACAGTGAACATGCTAGAACTCAACACAATAGTGAACATGCTAGAACTCAACACAATAGTGAACATGCTAGACCTCAACACAATAGTGAACATGCTAGAACTCAACACAACAGTGAACATGCTAGAACTCAACACAATAGTGAACATGCTAGAACTCAATACAATAGTGAACATGCTAGAACTCAACACAATAGTGAACATGCTAGAACTCAACACAATAGTGAACATGCTAGAACTCAATACAATAGTGAACATGCTAGAACTCTACACAACAGTGAACATGCTAGAACTCAACACAACATGCTAGAACTCAACACAACAGTGAACATGCTAGAACTCAACACAACAGTGAACAGTGAACATGCTAGACCTCAACACAACAGTGAACATGCTAGAACTCAATACAATAGTGAACATGCTAGAACTCAATACAATAGTGAACATGCTAGACCTCAACACAACAGTGAACATGCTAGACCTCAACACAACAGTGAACATGCTTGAACTCAACACAACAGTGAACACGCTAGAACTCAACACAATAGTGAACATGCTAGAACTCAACACAATAGTGAACATGCTAGAACTCAACACAACAGTGAACATGTTAGAACTCAACACAACAGTGAACATGCTAGAACTCAACACAATAGTGAACATGCTAGAACTCAACCCAATAGTGAACATGCTAGAACACAACACAACAGTGAACATGTTAGAACTCAACACAATAGTGAACATGCTAGACCTCAACACAATAGTGAACATGCTAGAACTCAACAGAACAGTGAACATGCTAGAACTCAACACAATAGTGAACATGCTAGAACTCAACACAATAGTGAACATGCTAGACCTCAACACAATAGTGAACATGCTAGAACTCAACACAATAGTGAACATGCTAGAACTCAACAGAACAGTGAACATGCTAGAACTCAACACAATAGTGAACATGCTAGAACTCAACACAATAGTGAACATGCTAGAACTCAACACAATAGTGAACATGCTAGAACTCAACACAACAGTGAACATGCTAGAACTCAACACAATAGTGAACATGCTAGACCTCAACACAATAGTGAACATGCTAGAACTCAACAGAACAGTGAACATGCTAGAACTGAACACAATAGTGAACATGCTAGAACTCAACACAATAGTGAACATGCTAGAACTCAACACAATAGTGAACATGCTAGACCACAACACAACAGTGAACATGCTAGACCTCAACACAACAGTGAACATGCTAGAACTCAACACAATAGTGAACATGCTAGAACTCAACACAATAGTGAACATGCTAGAACTCAACACAATAGTGAACATGCTAGACCTCAACACAATAGTGAACATGCCTGAACTCAACACAACAGTGAACATGCTAGAACTCAACACAACAGTGAACATGCTAGACCTCAACACAATAGTGAACATGCTAGACCTGAACACAATAGTGAACATGCTAGAACTCAACACAACAGTGAACATGCTAGACCTCAACACAATAGTGAACATGCTAGACCTCAACACAATAGTGAACATGCTAGAACTCAACACAATAGTGAACATGCTAGAACTCTACACAATAGTGAACATGCTAGAACTCAACACAATAGTGAACATGCTAGAACTCAACACAATAGTGAACATGCTAGAACTCAACACAATAGTGAACATGCTAGAACTCTACACAATAGTGAACATGCTAGAACTCAACACAATAGTGAACATGCTAGAACTCAACACAATAGTGAACATGCTAGAACTTTGGTAGAAGTTAAAGTTTGTTTTGTTTCACGTCACCACTGAAGTACGTTCGTTTATTAGTTATCGGCTATTGACTCAAATGTTTTGTAATTTTGACATATAGACTTAGAGAGGAAACCCGATACATTTTTTCTTTAGCAGCAAGTAATCTTTTATATGCACTATCCCACAGACATGATAGCACATACCACGGACTTTGATATACCAGTCGTGGTGCTTTAGCCGGAACGAGAAATAGCCCAATGGGCGAAATTTAGTAGTGCATGGTTGGATGGGTGCACAGATTTGTTACTACAAGCAGAATTCTACAAGCAGGTGCTATGGTTAAAAATAGTGAAAATACAAAAACAAGACTTGGCAGTTGTTAACTGTGCCCATGATGTGAACCACAGACGGAGTAGGATATGGTCAATGTAAAAAGAAATGTTTTGTTTATTGCTAGTTAGTTTAGTTACCCAGCTTAAACGATGTATATTCTGTATTATGTGTTATACTTTGTTGTGAGTTTTAACTTGTATACAATCCTCCTGTAAACCATCATGTCACATTATTATCAGTATTAGACTGGAATAAACTGTTCTGTTCTCATCTTTCGCGAACAACACATCACATGAGTGCATGCCATCACAGTTGCCTGTGTATAATTCCATTGACTTGTGACTTTTGCAGGTTAAACATTTATTACTTTAGTCTGCGGTAATGGGCCGTAAGACCTATGTCCCCTTCCCTTGCCCACAACTAATTTAATTGTTAAGTATTACAATATACCAACACATACTGGATCATAAGATACCACAGAAGAGGGGCCAGTGCAATAGCCAACGACTACCAGTTTAGATCCAAATGTAAGCGCGCGCGAGAGAGAGAGAGAGAGAGAGAGAGAGAGAGAGAGAGAGAGAGAGAGAGAGAGAGAGAGAGAGAGAGAGAGAGAGAGATTGATTCTCTTAATTGCTGATACATGTACACACGAAAGATCCGCTGTGGGTATTTTTCTCCCCTTGGTACAGGATCAAGGAGATCAGTATTGACAGCCTACAACAGGCATGTTCATCATCAGATCACTAGTCCGACTGGATCTTACCGACCACTCCGCATTGTTTACTGACGACTAATCTATAATCTCATTACGTCAAACGGGAACTGATAAATTGACATGTAAGTCCATAATGAATAATTGTAAAACAAACGTTACTATCGCACTGCATTGTCGGGAATCTCCTATTTGATAGAAGTGTGAAGGAATCTGTTGAAAACAGCCAATGTAAATCAATTGCCTTTAGTTCTGCCTTTGGACTGTACTAGCAAAAATAGTAACAATTCAGGAGTAACGGCCCACCTTGACTGTTCGTGTGTTAAAATAGAGATATAATATACTGGTATACAGTTTCATATTTTGTTAACAAGCGTTTATTTTCATATAATGTGTGTGTGTGTGTGTGTGTGTGTGTGTGTGTGTGTGTGTGTGTGTGTGTGTGTGTGTGTGTGTGTGTGTGTGTGTGTGTGTGTGTGTTTATTTATTTATGATATAATATCTTACATTTTCTGTGCAATCAAAATATGTGATATTTTTCAGAATTTGATAACTATGCAAATTAGATGTAAATTAGTTGAGGTCTCGGCACTAGGGTTATTGACATTTAAGCAAACGTACTTGGGTGACACTCCATGATTGACGTATGCAGTCATAGTCATCAACTAAAAACATTTCAATGGGAATTTGATACTGAAAGCTGTCCAGCGTTCAGAAAACAAAAAACGTTAGGCATAACTTTATTTTGATGTAAGGACATCCAAAATGACACCGCGCCAGATATTTATTTTACGACGCACTCAACACATTTTATTTTCGGTTATAATATATGGCGTCAGACATATGGTTAAGGACCACACAGATTTTGAGAGCAAACCCGCTGTCACCACTTCATGGGCTACTCTTTCCGATTAGCAGCAAGGGATCTTTTATTTGCGCTTCTCACAGTCAGGATAGGTGAACCAGTTACGGATCACTGGTCGGTGCAAGCGGTTTACACGCATTGAGCCTTGCGGAGCACTCACTCAGGGTTTGGAGTCTGTATCTGGATTAAAAACCCCATGCCTCGACTGTGATCCGAACCCAGTACCTACCAGCCTGTTGACAGATGGCCTAAACACGACGCCACCGAGGCCGGTTGGAACAATGTAGGACCGAAGGACTACACCGTTTGAACAACACATTTAAAATACTAAAACTCTCCACAATGAGACATTCTAAACGCGATTAAGGCGACGTCATACGTCACAAATGCCTCATGTCGAGTGGCGTCACCTTTAGACTCGATTCCTAAATGTCACAACTCCAAACAATGAAAGCTATATTGCGGGACTGAGAAAACTCACCACCAAATCCATGTTACAAACACTAACCACCATCCCGACAACAATCAAGGATGACACCACAGCTGTCTGTTAACGTATGTACGGAGTCCTGACTTGTGGAGGTTAGACTTTGTCGAACCTCTCTTGTGAATGGCAGTCCTCCTTCACAAGTCTGTCAAAAACAGCTTTTTGACACTAGTTTGTGCAGAGATAGGAATGTTTATTATTATGGAAGTGATTTTGGCGTCAATATTTAAACAAATGAAATTAATCATTCTGGATTCTCCAAAGGTCCAGAACAAAACTTTGATATCAGTTGAGATCACAGCTCACCAGTATTAAACAGACTATCCCGAGATTGCTGCATTGTAAGATGTTTTCGACTAATAAAATATTTCTTTGATTAAACTTACTTATTAAATATGTTTTCTTGTTTAGAATATCAGTGTCTGTACATTCAATGTCTTTCTGGTCGTCTTAATATTTGTAAGAAGCCCAAACCAGATTTTGTCATCAAATAATTTCGTACGTACGAAAACCCCCAATATTTTAGGATATAAAATGAAATTTAACCAAGTACAAATATCAGAACGATGAGAAAGACGTTCAATATACAGCCACTAATATTTTATGCAGAAAAATATATTTGATATATAATTACAATCGTTAAAAATCTGTTAGTGGATAACATCTTAAAAATTGCAGCAAACTCAGGCATGTCCATTTAAAACCTTTCATTTTTCAACATTATATATAATGATGCAAAGACATAAGGAAACACATGAAATGAAAACAGCAAAATATCGACTTCAATCAAAACTCTCATCCACTGTATCAGGACTTTAAATGTGTTACCGACATTCTATCCCACAATACATATGTTTATTACATACCTATTCAATCTTACTATAGTGATAAAGACATTTTGAAACCGTGTGATATATTTATTTTGTATCGCATATATGTGCGATCTGGACCGAAACTTTTAAATGGGAATTCCCTTTTTATTTTTACTGCAATTAGTGCCTTTATTTAATGACGTCATATATGATTTACAAATTACGTCACATCGTATTTGAAACATTACACAAGGCTGCCGAAGAGTATGATTCTTAACGTTAAGTAAACCATAAAAGCAGTTTTGATCATAGATTTAACAGTGTTGTTATAAAGTTAAATTAAAAACCGTTGTTATAAAACATACAAGAAGGTATGTAATAAATACAAAACTTCACATACGTTGTTTTCGCTTCCTATTTATTGCATTCGTTTATTTTGCGAAAGAACATACCATTCGACCGCCACGCGGTCTGGTGGTATATATTCTTGTGCAAAATAAACTCGTGCAATAAATAGGAAGCAAAAACAACGTATGTGAAGTTCTGTATATGTATTTCACACAGACATAATACTTTAGTAGTGAATTAAATACGGTCTCAAATACAACGTATTCCCTTATTTATTTCCATCAGATTACAACCCCTCTCCCCCATGAGGGGGACTGTCAACACATTACAAGAAAGTATTTCAAACACATGGGATTAATCACCCATGGAACCATGGTAACTCCAGAGACTTACTTGAAATTATCCAGTTTCAGCCGTCAGCAATGTTCACCAATATTAAAGGGACAGACCTAGTTTCATCCCATGAAAATGCACACTAAGTTTAGTTAATCTACAAACTTGTAACACATTAGGATAAAGTTACAATTGAGTAAAACACGAGTCTGTGACTTTGAAATGGTGAAATACCCTCCAAAAATAGACGAAAATTCGACTCCATAACTGTTTCTTCTCAGACGCACGTGCGTTTTTAAAAATATGAGAAATGCAACGATTGTAATTGCATATCAAATATATTTCTCCTCATAAAATATTAGTGGCTGTATACTGAATGTGTTTCTGATCGTTCTAATATTTGTACTAGGTTAAATTTCATCTTATTTCCTGAAATATTATATTTCGTACGTACGAGATTATTTGAAGACAAAATTCAGTTTGGGCGTCTTACAAATATTAAGACGACCAGAAACACATTGAATATACAGATACTGATATTAGAAGAAAAAAAAAGTTTAATATGCAAGTTTAATCGTAGAAATATGTTATTAGTAGGAAACATCTTACAATACAGCAAATTTAGGAATGTCCCTTTAATGTCTGCGTGTTGTCTTTGTTATACACAGGTGGCATTAATGTCTGTATTGTCTTTGTGTTACACAGGTGGCATTAATGTCTGTATTGTCTTTGTGCTACACAGGTGGCATTAATATCTGCATATTGTCTTTGTGTTACACAGGTGGCATTAATGTCTGTATTGTCTTTGTGCTACACAGGTGGCATTAATATCTGCATATTGTCTTTGTGTTACACAGGTGGCATTAATGTCTGTATTGTCTTCGTGTTACACAGGTGGCATTTATGTCTGCGTATTGTCTTTCTGTTACACAGGTGGCATTCATGTCTACGTATTGTCTTTGTGTTACACAGGTGGCATTCATGTCTTTATTGTCTTTGTGTTACACAGGTGGCATTCATGTCTGTATTGTCTTTGTGTTACACAGGTGGCATTCATGTCTGTGTATTGTCTTTGTGTTACACAGGTGGCATTCATGTCTGCGTATTGTCTTTGTGTTACACAGGAGGCATTCATGTCTGCGTATTGTTTTTGTGTTACACAGGTGGCATTAATGTCTTTATTGTCTTTGTGTTACACAGGTGGCATTAATGTCTGTATTGTCTTTGTGTTACACAGGTGGCATTAATGTCTGTATAGTCTTTGTTACACAGGTGGCAATAATGTCTGTATTGCGTTTGTGTTACACAGGTGGCATTAATGTCTTTATTGTCTTTGTGTTACACAGGTGGCATTCATGTCTGTATATTGTCTTTGTGTTACACAGGTGGCATTCATGTCTGTATTGTCTTTGTGTTACACAGGTGGCATTCATGTCTGTGTATTGTATTTGTGTTAAACAGGTGGCATTCATGTCTGCCTATTGTCTTTGTGTTACACAGGTGGCATTTATGTCTTTATTGTCTTTGTGTTACACAGGTGGCATTCATGTCTGTATATTGTCTTTGTGTTACACAGGTGGCATTCATGTCTGTATTGTCTTTGTGTTACATAGGTGGCATTTATGTCTGCGTATTGTCTTTCTGTTACACAGGTGGCATTCATGTCTACGTATTGTCTTTGTGTTACACGGGTGGCATTCATGTCTTTATTGTCTTTGTGTTACACAGGTGGCATTCATGTCTGTATTGCCTTTGTGTTACACAGGTGGCATTCATGTATTTGTGTTACACAGGTGGCATTCATGTCTGCGTATTGTCTTTGTGTTACACAGGTGGCATTCATGTCTGCGTATTGTCTTTGTGTTACACAGGTGGCATTAATGTCTTTATTGTGTTTGTGTTACACAGGTGACATTCATGTCTGTATTGTCTTTGTGTTACACAGGTGGCATTTATGTCTGCGTATTGTCTTTCTGTTACACAGGTGGCATTCATGTCTGTATATTGTCTTTGTGTTACACAGGTAGCATTCATGTCTGTATATTGTCTTTGTGTTACACAGGTGGCATTCATGTCTGCGTACTGTCTTTGTGTTACACAGGTGGCATTCATGTCTGCGTATTGTCTGTGTGTTATATTTTAAACGAATTGTTTTTAATGTTTAAATACTGGTTTTACTGCCACAGTACAAAGGATAGTTTCTACTACTGAAAGTTAAACATTATATTATTGTTCTCAAACTCAAATAATGAACGTTTTATTGGTGGCACCCCTTGTAATCATTGGCTTGCATAGCATTATATAAGTACATAGCAACCATTAAAACACTAACCTTTCGCTACTGTTAACATAAACAGTAAATAGGTAATGGATACGACTTGTCGTAAGTTTAGGCGTACACACCCCAATATAGTTTGTTTCACATTAAATACATTTTACATATAAGATAAATATAAATGGTCTTTCATGCTCCTTCGTTTTGGACATCACAAAATTACAGGATAAAAAGTTATGTCAAAATAAATCATCATTATTCAACAAAAGAGTTGCCTGTCATTAAGAGAACGAATAGTGTTTTCTTGCACCGCACGGAATAATGATGATTGTGAAACAGACTATAGGTAACTATACGTAAAGCGATCAGCTTTATATTTCGGGCTATCGTTTTGGTTGTGTTCAGTATCACTCGAAGGGAAATTCAAAGTGTGCTTGGTTGTTTACATAGAGAATAATACATGAGTGGTCGTTAGATACCATTTATCTCACGGGTTTTTAAAATGTATTTAACGAGCGAAAGGCATTTCATACGTTTTTTTACGAGTTGTGAGATAAATGGTATCTAACGGACACGAATGCATTATTCTATTTCTTACATATCCTGAAAAAGCCACCAAAGGTTTAAGTAAATTTTAATGTCCTTTTCGACTAAAAGATATTTAGAGCCGTTGCACTTGTAGGTGACTTACGCATCACACACACATGATTGCCGGGTTAACTACACGCCACAGTGTAATCGATTTCATCCGTCCTGTGTTTGTATTGGAGTATGGCATTGGTGACGTGGTCATCACTTAGGAGCAGCCAGTCGTATGTCGCATGGTATTCTCACCAATGGGTGTGTAAGAAATTAATAGATAAAATAAAAAACATTTATTTAATTTATCGATTCATGCATAACAGCAAGGTATGTATTGCAGTTTTTATGTAAACTTGTGTAAACTGATAGCCAAGATTTTTCATTATAGCGTCACATGGGAATGTGTTGAGAAACCACTTTGATCGAGTCTCGCAAGGGTGCCTTTAGTGCATTACTTATTTATTCAATCACATTGTTAGCTAGTAGATTTACAAATATTTTCACAATCAAGATGTGTTGTTTTGACAATTGTTGCATTAATTAAACTAACGCTGTCTATTTGTTTCCAAATATACACCACACCCACCCCACACACACACACACACACACACACACACAGAGAAAGTGAGAGAGCCACAGACATTCAGAGATACAAAGGAGAGAGAGAGAGAAAGAGAGAGAGAGACAGAGAATAGAAAGGAGAGGGGAGAGAGAGACAGAGATAGAAAGGAGAGAGACAGAGATAGAAAAGGGAGAGAGAGAGGGGGAGACAGAGACAGAGATAGAAAGGAGAGGGGAGCGTGAGAGACAGACAGGGAGAGAGAGACAAATACATAGAGAGAGAGTGATAGAAAGGCGAGAGAGGGGATTTGCGCTGAGAGAGAGAGAGAGAGAGAGAGAGAGAGAGAGAGAGAGAGAGAGAGAGAGAGAGAGAGAGAGAGAGAGAGAGCCACCCATAATACGAAGATTTGGTTTCTGTACATTTGCGTTATTTGAATGAATGAATGAATGTTTATCGACACCCCAGCACGACAAATACATCGGCTATTGGGTGTCAAACTATGGTAATGCAAACAAATAAAGTGATGATCAACATCAATATAAAAATTCAAGATTTAAATAAAAACAGTGTAAAGAACTGTGCAAAAATATCACAGAATAGATACTGACTTTTACTCAAAATTTCAATAGAATCAGGAAGAAAACAAGGGGATTTGCGCTGTATTGGCCATTCTCAAAGTGAATGTTACACCCCTGCACCACGGTGAGGTTACAGCACGCACAGGGGATTTGCGTTATTGATGCCACCCATAATACGAAGATCAAGGCATCCAATTCATGGTGAATTCCTTTCGCCCCGTAATCAATGTCTTCCCATGCGTTGCAAAACAGACTGTGAAACACAATAGTGAACATGCTAGAACTCAACACAATAGTGAACATGCTAGAACTCAACACAATAGTGAACATGCTAGAACTCAACACAACATACTAGAACTCAACACAATAGTGAACATGCTAGAACTCAACACAACAGTGAACATGCTAGAACTCAACACAACAGTGAACATGCTAGAACTCAACACAATAGTGAACATGCTAGAACTCAACACAACAGTGAACATGCTAGAACTCAACACAATAGTGAACATGCTAGAACTCAACACAATAGTGAACATGCTAGAACTCAACACAATAGTGAACATGCTAGTGAACATGCTAACTCAACACAATAGTGAACATGCTAGAACTCAACACAATAGTGAACATGCTAGAACTCAACACAACAGTGAACATGCTAGAACTCAACACAATAGTGAACATGCTAGACCTCAACACAATAGTGAACATGCTAGAACTCAACAGAACAGTGAACATGCTAGAACTCAACACAATAGTGAACATGCTAGAACTCAACACAACAGTGAACATGCTAGAACTCAACACAACAGTGAACATGCTAGAACTCAACACAACAGTGAACATGCTAGAACTCAACACAACAGTGAACATGCTAGAACTCAACACATGCTAGAACTCTACACAATAGTGAACATGCTAGAACTCAACACAATAGTGAACATGCTAGAACTCTACACAATAGTGAACATGCTAGAACTCTACACAATAGTGAACATGCTAGAACTCTACACAATAGTGAACATGCTAGAACTCAACAGAATAGTGAACATGCTAGAACTCAACAGAACAGTGAACATGCTAGAACTCAACACAATAGTGAACATGCTAGAACTCAACACAATAGTGAACATGCTAGAACTCAACACAACAGTGAACATGCTAGAATTCAACACAACAGTGAACATGCTAGAACTCAACACAACAGTGAACATGCTAGAACTCTGGTAGAAGTTAACGTTCGTTTTGTTTCTCGTCACCACTGAAGTACGTTCGTTTATTAGTTATCGGCTATTGACTCAAATGTTTTGTAATTTTGACATATAGACTTAGAGAGGAAACCCGATACATTTTTTCTTTAGCAGCAAGTAATCTTTTATATGCACTATCCCACAGACATGATAGCACATACCACGGACTTTGATATACCAGTCGTGGTGCCTTAGCCGGAACGAGAAATAGCCCAATGGGCGAAATTTAGTAGTGCATGGTTGGATGGGTGCACAGATTTGTTACTACAAGCAGGTGCTATGGTTACAAATAGTGAAACTACAAAAAGAAGACTTGGCAGTTGTTAACTGTGCCCATGACGTGAACCACAGACGGAGTAGGATATGGTTAATGTAAAAAGAAATGTTTTGTTTATTGCTAGTTAGTTTAGTTACCCAGCTTAAACGATGTATATTCTGTATTATGTGTTATACTTTGTTGTGAGTTTTAACTTGTATACAATCTTCCTGTAAACCATCATGTCACATGTGTATTTTTCATTATTAGACTGGAATAAACTGTTCTGAATGAATGTTTGTTTAACGACACCCCAGCACAAAAATACATATCGGCTATTGGGTGTCACAAATAGTAAGTATATGGAAATATTATTTATATATATTCATGTAAAAATATATATAAATAATATTTCCATATACTTACCATTTGTGACACCCTGTTCTCATCTTTCGCGAACAACACATCACATGAGTGCATGCCATCACAGTTGCCTGTGTATAATTCCATTGACTTGTGACTTTTGCAGGTTAAACATTTATTACTTTAGTCTGCGGTAATGGGCCGTAAGACCTATGTCCCCTTCCCTTGCCCACAACTAATTTAATTGTTAAATATTACAATATACCAACACATACTGGATCATAAGGTACCACAGAAGAGGGGCCAGTGCAATATCCAACGACTACCAGTTTAGATCCAAATGTAAGCGAGAGAGAGAGAGAGAGAGAGAGAGAGAGAGAGAGAGAGAGAGAGAGAGAGAGAGAGAGAGAGAGAGAGAGAGAGAGAGAGAGAGAGAGAGAGAGAGAGAGATTGATTCTCTTAATTGCTGATACATGTACACACGAAAGATCCGCTGTGGGTATTTTTCTCCCCTTGGTACAGGATCAAGGAGATCAGTATAGACAGCCTACAACAGGCATGTTCATCATCAGATCACTAGTCCGACTGGATCTTACCGACCACTCCGCATTGTTTACTGACGACTAATCTATAATCTCATTATGTCAAACGGGAACTGATAAATTGACATGTAACTCCATAATGAATAATTGTAAAACAAACGTTACTATCGTACTGCATTGTCGGGAATCTCCTATTTGATAGAAGTGTTAAGGAATCTGTTGAAAACAGCCAATGTAAATCAACTGCCTTTAGTTCCGCCTTTGGACTGTACTAGCAAAAATAGTAACAATTCAGGAGTAACGGCCCATTTTGGCTGTTCGTGTGTTAAAATAGAGATATAATATACTGGTATACAGTATTATATTTTGTTAACAAGCGTTTATTTTCATATAATGTGTGTGTGTGTGTGTGTGTGTGTGTGTGTGTGTGTGTGTGTGTGTGTGTGTGTGTGTGTGTGTGTGTGTGTGTTGTGTGAGTGTGTAATATATTTATTTATTTATTTATGATATAATATCTTACATTTTCAGTGCAATCAAAATATGTGATATTTTTCAGAATTTGATAACTTTGCAAATTAGATGTAAATTAGTTGCGGTCTCGGCACTAGGTTTATTGACATTTAAGCAAACGTACTTGGGTGACACTCCATGATTGACGTATGCAGTCATAGTCATCAAATAAAAACATTTCAATGGGAATTTGAGACTGAAAGCTGTCCAGCGTTCAGAAATCAAAAAACGTTAGGCATAACTTTATTTTGATGTAAGGACATCCAAAATGACACCGCGCCACATATTCTTACGTCTAATAATGGCGGACTGAAATTAAAGTTGCGTGTACAGTTTAGAAAAACACGTATTAAGCTTGAGCTTATATGATAAAGATATTATTACCCTCGTGTATTTCGGTATCGTCAATATCATGTATTAGGAATAAAAATAATGCGTTGAAAGAGAGAGAGAGAGAGAGAGAGAGAGAGAGAGAGAGAGAGAGAGAGAGAGAGAGAGAGAGAGAGAGAGAGAGAGAGAGAGAGAGACACACAGAGAGAGACAGAGAGAGAGAGAGAGACTGTAAGGAATACAGCAAATGAAAAACAAGGGAGGGGAGTAGCAGGCTGTTCAGTCAAAATTTAAGCAGGAAGGGGTCGTTTATATTTTCTTTTCCATAAATAGGATCTTACGTACAACAACTTGATCATGGGGTACCGCTAAAGGACGGGGAGGGGGCAGGATTGATCGACTCTTCGACCCTTACACCTCAACAGTTAACAGTTGGTAGAGCGCTCGGCGTGGATGGAACCTCCTCATTTAGCCTAGTTAAATTCATTACAGGGGCGGTATCAAGCTCAGCTGGTAGAGCGCTCGGCGTGGATGGAACCTCCTCAGTTAACCTAGTTAAATTCATTACAGGGGGCGGGATAAAGCTCAGTTGGTAGAGCGCTCGGCGTGGATGGAACCTCCTCATTAGCCTAGTTAAATTCATTACAGGGGCGGTATCAAGCTCAGCTGGTAGAGCGCTCGGCGTGGATGGAACCTCCTCAGTTAACCTAGTTAAATTCATTACAGGGGGCGGGATAAAGCTCAGTTGGTAGAGCGCTCGGCGTGGATGGAACCTCCTCAGTTAGCCTAGTTAAATTCATTACAGGGGCGGTATCAAGCTCAGCTGGTAGAGCGCTCGGCGTGGATGGAACCTCCTTAGTTAGCCTAGTTAAATTCATTACAGGGGCGGGATAAAGCTCAGCTGGTAGAGCGCTCGGCGTGGATGGAACCTCCTTAGTTAGCCTAGTTAAATTCATTACAGGGGCGCGATAAAGCTCAGCTGGTAGAGCGCTCGGCGTGGATGGAACCTCCTCAGTTAACCTAGTTAAATTCATTACAGGGGCGGGATAAAGCTCAGCTGGTAGAGCACTCTGGCTAAACTGTTTGGGTCGTGGATCGAACCTCAACAGATAACCTTGTTAAATTCATTACAGGGGCGGGATAAAGCTCAGTTGGTAGAGCGCTCGGCTAAACTGTTTCGGTCGTGGATCGAACCTAAACAGATAACCTTGTTAAATTCATTACAGGGGCAGGATAAAGCTCAGTTGGTAGAGCGCTCGGCGTGGATGGAACCTTCTCAGTTAGCCTAGTTAAATTCATTACAGGTGCGCGATAAAGCTCAGTTGGTAGAGCGCTCGGCGTGGATGGAACCTTCTCAGTTAGCCTAGTTAAATTCATTGATTCATACATTGATTTATTAACCATCGTGATGAAACCCGTTACATGTTCCCATTAGTGGCAAGGGATCTTTTATATGACCATCCCTCAGACAGGATAGCACATACCACGGTCTTTGATTTAACAGTCGTGATGCACTGACTGGAACGAGAAATAGTCCAATGGACTTTCCAACAGGGGTCGGTTCTAGATCGTCCGCGCATCAAGCCAAATGCTTTACCACTGGGCTACAGTCCACCCCCTGGGAGGGGTTAATAATATAGCAACAAATCTTCCTTTCCGTCCACATATTGCTTTTTGATTTTAAACATAATCCGTTGTTGTTGGGGTTTTAAAAAATATTTTTATTTTATTTTAGTATATTTAAAAGATAAAATAAATAAACCGACCAACTGTCAGTAATAAAGTGGGTTCTAGATCAACAAAACCTTTTTTTGCATATGTCCTAGTTAACTCATTCTAATTTTACAAAGGAAACAAGGAAATGCATTTTCTGAATATTACAAACGAGAAACTGTCAGCCTTTAAAATACATTAATAGCCACACATAGAAATGCCGTACCTTTAAAACATGTATCGTTTAATGTAATAGGACACTCTTCTTTTTACAACTTTATTTAAAAGCTTAAATATTAAAATAGAATACAATGACAAGACAAACTGATAATTACTATGGTGGGACCTGAGACAGAAAAACTAAACATTTTTAAAAGATGGCATAATTAACTGATTTTAATTCTACAAAGTAAGGAAATAAGGAAATGCTTTCGTGATTGATGAATATCTATTAGGCGGAAAAGCGTACATGTGCACGCCATTTCGCTGGAAATTAATTGTTTTTTGTTGTGTGAGAACAGTATAAATACAAGCGTTTTCTACACATCTTTACGTTGGGTATCCAGTCACACAGAAGACTTTGTAAGCTACCTAGGTAAGTACACTTTAATACATACATATATACATATGAATTATTTAAATATTAAAACATATTCTTTCTCTTGGCATGAAAAAAAATAGATTTAGTTACCAGGCAGTGTGAAACATGTTCGGCTATTACAGCGGGTTTTTTACTATTGAGTTCAGTGTTGAGAATTGGTCGGAATGTGATCATCGGTTTATAATTGGTTTACACGAATCGATCAACTTTCGATTATACAATAAGTGCATTATGTAGACTCAAAAACGATTTGAATTATTATGACTATGCATCTATTGTGTTCACCAGGAAAACCCTACAAATTGATAATATTTGCATATACCTATTCAATATCTGTGTTTATACATACACGTGCAAACAAACCCAAAGCCTGCCATATGTTGAACACATTCCATCATTCAAATTGTTGTAACAATTACCGTTAATAGTATACGCGATAATCGATTGTGGATCATTATAATCGCTAAACACATCAGTGGAGTCCACCCGATCAATTTAGATTACAATCGACAATTGGAACGGCATTAGTTAAATTACAAATTACTTACAACTGCTTGCTTAAACTACGACTTTGGCAAATCCAATAATAATGTAATTTGTTACTGGTGTTTTTGTTAGCTTCAAATGTATTTTAATATTCGTATCCAAAACAAGACACGTACGTCCCTCAATAACTAAGTTTAGACTTCAAAAGTCATTTGACTATTGTACGGTATTAATAGGCAATGATACATTTTATGG
This sequence comes from Gigantopelta aegis, assembly GCF_016097555.1. Taxonomy (NCBI): domain Eukaryota; kingdom Metazoa; phylum Mollusca; class Gastropoda; order Neomphalida; family Peltospiridae; genus Gigantopelta; species Gigantopelta aegis. The sequence continues at coordinate 57,782,771 of NC_054712.1, read as the reverse complement.
AACAAAGCATAACACAGCTACTTTCCAACTATCAAACGATTCACGTGTAAAAGCGGTGTGGGTATAACTATTTTCAAAGCTAGCTCTGGCATTCGTAAATTTTAAAAACGATTCACGTGTAAAAGCGGTGTGGGTATAACTATTTTCAAAGCTAGCTCTGGCATTCGTAAATTTTAAAAGCAATTGGCGGATTTTATTTTAATTTGGCGAAATCATTTCATGAAATAATTGTAAGTTTGTTAGAAAATAACTGCTTTTATAGCTTTTAAAGTTTAATATATAATGTAGCAAAAGTTTTGGCTGATTTTATATACCAATCATCGACAATGGAAAAATACAGAAACACAAAACAAGATTTTCATCAGCCGAATCAAATTCAAATTAAAACATTTGCCACAAGCCTTTTGCTATATATTTATTTATGCCAATACTTCTTTCAAGTTTAAACACTACGTTTCAATGGAATCTATGATTAAAATCAATTTTGATTGTGAACAAACGTTAACAACCTGCAAAAAGTTGTGGAATGTTGCGACATTTAGATAGAAAATAATACAAACATGAACAAGTGGGGACATTTGTCCTAGCTTGGCCAACAATGTTTTTCGACAAATGCTTGATCGAGTATACGGGCCTTTAGACAGCACGAGAATGTTTGAACTGGATTCTACATTGCTTAACCACCCTGTTTGATAATAATAATAATAATAATAATAATAATAAAGACCCTCCCCACAAGCTTTGTAAATTTCTTCCCTGGTTTTCTATTCATAAACGCTCTTGCTATAAACTGCATTCTGGAATATTTGACCACAGGGGATGGGGTATTAGCAAAGGGGCCAGGGAATTGTGTTAATATAGTAAATTAAACATAAGTTCATTATGTTAAAATAAAAGTTGCCTTTATTATACGAAATTAAATAGTAAAACAAAAATGTGCAAATAATATTTTTCTTCTTTCTGGTATTCCAGGTTCCAAGACTCACTTCACAGCAAAATGTCTGGGCTGTTCATCCTCTGTTTGTGCGCATGCGTGGTTATGTCGTCCGCGATCATCAACCCATACAGCTACAGTTATGGGGGTAAATATGATAATGAATACGTCTTTAATTGATTTAAACCTAACTCTAAACCACTGAGCCGTTAGAGTGATAGGCTTTGTATTTCAGCACAACAGGCTTGGCGGAGAGCAAGTAGACATTGGGGGCGGGTGGGGGAGGGGGGCTGACAGAGATCGAGGGCGCAAAGCAAAGTTTCTAGGGGTGTTCGAGGGGTATGCTACCCCGTAAAATTTTAAAAACTAGATGTCCTGAAATGTAATTTGCTGCATTGTACAAGCAAAGTCCATCTCTGACTTGAGATTTAGTACCAATGATATTTTTTATTCAGAATTATTGGGGCGGGAGGGGGGGGGGGGGGGGGCAGCCCCACCCATCCCGCTCCACTATGACCTTTACAAAAACGGAGGTTTTGACCAAGTAATGATGGCATATATCGCTTTGTAAGTGAACAGCCATTCTCTTTCTGGCTCATTTGTCTGTACTCCCGTTTCACAAGTGTCTATGGATCGTTCACGGTGATCATAACAGGTTTCACGAAAGTTGAGCCTATTCTGGCGTTCATATGATACCCATCGGGGCGATTGTGGGTCCGTGTCGGGGGAAGGTGGCCCCTCCCCTCTTGAGGGCCCAAACCACCTTATATATAACGTGGATCATGGATTAATTATTTTCAAACGAGATGGGGGAGTGAGCCGACCTCTACGACACCACACTGGATCCACGAATCTATTTTTATTTATTTGAGAGCTGGAGATAATTGAGTGAAAAACACGGTCTTGGGATCCAATAAGTTGAATCTATATATATAATTTAGTTAAGTCTTTATTATAACGGTTTACTTCTTCATTGAAGGATACAAAGGTGGAATGATGGGAGGTGGAATGTACGGAGGAGGAATGATCGGAAGAATCATCCCAGGACGCATACGTAAGTATCTATTAAAGTTATCGCGGTCTCTTGGCCAATAGTATACCGAAAGAAAGAAATTTAGAGAACGCAAATAATGACTGCAACCAAAACCATCATCCATAGTGTCGGAAGGCTAACCAGGTTACTGAGTTCAACGCTATATTAATGATAGTCAATGGCACATTATATTTTGGTAGTTCATACAGGCATACCTGCGCTAAAAGTAAATTAACTGATCGAAAATGTCACGTGTTCTCTACCCCCCCCCCCCCCCCCCCCCCCCATCATTGTTGTTTTATAATTCAGGTTTACATGAAATTGAGGCTCTCTGAATAAACCATTTTAAGCTTAGTTGTAATATGTCAGTTGGTTTTAGGCGTTTTGGTTTTGTTTTCTGAATTTATGTAACTGTTAAAACATTTTTTTCGTTCTTCTGAAAACCATGACTTTGGACACAGTAATTTCTTGTTGTTAACCATTAACATTTGGTTTCTCAGCAAAGCTATAGCACAAGAATGTTGTCAAATATTATTTTGTTTTGTTCTTAATGTGATTGTTACTAAAAGCCAATTTCTACTTTGTTTTAGGTTACAGACGATCTATCGCAATGCCAATCTACGGGTATCCGACATATGGAACCTATGGTGGATACAAAGGATCATATTATTACTAAACAGGTACTACTTCATCTTCGAATCACTAATTTCAGCCATATTGGAACTAAAGTTGTGACATTTGAAAGGGAATCAAAGAACGATGGTGTTACTAAGCAGGTTTTCATATTTGAGTCATTAATTGTAACTATATCAGATATATATCAATATTCAGCTTCTAGACTACAACCCCCACCACTGTCTAATTCTCAGGGGCGGATCGAGGAAGGCTATTTGTTGTTCGATTTGATTTTTTTTTAGGGATGGGGGGGGGGGGGGGGGGGGTGCACACAATCTGATTCAAATTTAAAGAGTAAACTAAATATATAAACTATAACATGAATATTTGTGTTTATTTTCAGTTCAGTTTTCGTGTTGATATTTTGTGGCGGTTGTCTTCAAATGTGTGAAGATATCCGACTATGTCCAATAAGACCTGAAATTCGGACTCTAAATTATTTAATAAACTCGTAAAACCAATGTTTTGCACTGAAGATGTTGTTTGTTGTACATAATAAACTTATTTCATTGATTTGCTTTCCTATTTTAACAACACTGCCAATACAGCAACACAAAATTAATTATGAGCTAAATTTGTAGGAAAAAAAACCCCTTGTCTTTAAATCGGATTAATTGAAACATTTAAAAAACAAGGACATGTTTACAAAGAACACTGCTCGTCTGCCCCCGTCTATATACCTCCCGAGCAGGCCGATCATACAGGATGAGATATGGACATGTTTAGAAGGAACACTGCCCGTCTAACCCTGTCTATATAGCTCCCGAGTAAGGCGATCATAGAGGATGAGCTATGGTCATGTTTAGAAGGAACACTGTCCGTCTGGCCCTGTCTATATAGCTCCCGAGTAAGGCGATCATAGAGGATGAGCTATGGTCATGTTTAGAAGGAACACTGCCCGTCTGGCCCTGTCTATATAGCTCCCGAGTAAGGCGATCATAGAGGATGAGCTATGGACATGTTTAGAAGGAACACTGCCCGTCTGGCCCTGTCAATATACCTCCCGAGTAGGGCGATCATAGAGGATGAGTTATGGACATGTTTAGAAGGAACACTGCCCGTCTGGCCCTGTCTATATAGCTCCCGAGTAAGGCGATCATAGAGGATGAGCTATGGTCATGTTTAGAAGGAACACTGCTCGTCTACCCCCGTCAATATACCTCCCGAGTAGGACGATCATGGAGGATGAGTTATGGACATGTTTAGAAGGAACACTGCCCGTCTGGCCCTGTCTATATAGCTCCCGAGTAGGGCGATCATAGAGGATGAGCTATGGTCATGTTTAGAAGGAACACTGCTCGTCTACCCCCGTCAATATACCTCCCGAGTAGGACGATCATGGAGGATGAGCTATGGCCATGTTTAGAAGGAACCCTGCCCGTCTGGCCCTGTCTATATAGCTCCCGAGTAGGGCGATCATAGAGGATGAGTTATGGTCATGTTTAGAAGGAACACTGCCCGTCTGGCCCTGTCTATATAGCTCCCGAGTAGGGCGATCATAGAGGATGAGTTATGGTCATGTTTAGAAGGAACTCTGCCCGTCTGGCCCTGTCTATATACCTCCCGAGTAAGGCGATCATAGAGGATGAGCTATGGTCATGTTTAAAAGGAACACTGCCCGTCTACCCCCGTCTATATACCTCCCGAGTAAGGCGATCATAGAGGATGAGCTGTGGTAGGATTCTTACACAGCAGACACTCGTTTCAACCTGTTAAAATGGACAGTATGTGTAGTTGTCTATAAGCATGCAACATGTTTGGATAAAGATACAGTCGAGTGAAACGAGTCCGAAACGAGGAAATGTCCTTACAAATAACGTAATACACATTGTACAACGTTTTTAAAAACGTAATAAAATGCATTTCTTGGTATTAGAAATATCTTAAAATGTATGTAATGTCGGATTTCAATTATCGAAATACGGCTGTCATAGTGAAAAATCCTGTCAAATATACTTTAAATAATGAAACAATACCTTAAATAATGAAACAAGTAACTTATGGTCCCAAAAAGTAGGAAATATGTTATTTACTGATCTAAAAAGTAGGAAATATGTTATTTACTGATCTATGTTGAAGAGGGCAAATTTGATATTGTAGTAAGACCCAGAAAAATTCATAAATCATATCATCATGAAGGTTGGAACTTTGTTTCAGTTTGATCTAGAAACGAAACAGAAAGTAAAACATATCATCATGAAGGTTGGAACCAAGTTTCACCATATGATCTAGACGAAGGACTACAACGTTTGAACTAGAAACATTGAAAATACTGAAACTCTCCACAATGAGACATTGTAAACGCGATTAAGGCGTTTTGAACTCAGAAATGACACATACCAAAATACTGAAACTCTCCACAATGCGATAAAATCGCAATGTTTATCGACTTTTCTCGTACGAGACAGTCATGTCGTTTGGAGTCGCCTTTAGATTGGATTCCTAAGCGTCACAAGACTCCAAACAATGAAAGCTATATTGCGGGACTTAGAAAACACACCACCAAATCCATGTTACAAACACTAACCACGATCCTCACCACGATCAAGGATGACAACACAGCTGTCTATTAATGTATGTAAGAGTCCTGTCCTGTATCGGGCAGTCTAAACCCGAGTGGCTCGGCTCTAGGTATAATCAGAGATAAGATCTTATATAAATATATATATATATAGCACGTTTAGTTCACTAGAAAACACAACAAAACACAATACACTTTGGAATCTGTATTAACACTACGGTGACAAATGTACTTGCCGCAGTAGTTAATTAACAACAACAATATAATAACAACCCAGAGCTAATCACTTAATTAGATAATCACTAGGTGTCTAGTTTACACAATATTCTAATCACTTCACCGTGATACAACACACACACGTGTGATAATTGAGAAACGCTTCCTGGGGAACTTAATTAATAAAGGAATTACAACTCTATTCCTAACTGGTTAATTTTTAATTAACCCTTAAATACTAATTCAGTAACCTTGTAATACAGAATTAATACTGGTACATATCACAATAAAGACAATAACCTACAGTTTACCTAGGTCCTCTAGGATGACCGGCTAAGCTTTATCTTACCAAATACTCGTATAAAAATATTAGAACAGTGAAGCCTACAATTTACTTCGTCAGATTACCGGAGACACTGTCTAAAGAATATTGGTATAATACAGTAATAATATATTTAAAGTCACATCAATCACATCAAGGTTATACAACAGAGCAGAAATATATATTTACCAAGTCCGGTCTGAACTAATATATTTCGTTCAGTTAGACCACGTCCGTTCCCCTGGATACTTCCAATGTTTCTCCCCGATATATCTAAAATCCTATCTATTTATTCAAAAATCCCAGACTGGTTCGGAGACAGTCGGCGGGACCGAATCTTATGATGTGTATATTTCCACAGCGACCAAGACGGTATATTTCCTTACAAGCCTAGACTGATCGACGCCTAGTTCGCTAGAGATACCAAGGTCGCGCGGAGGTATTACGTAACCACTCTCCACATGGCCTCCACAACTGGTCTTGGTGTGTATTGGGACGCAGGACTACCACCGTCGCGCGGGTGTATTACGTAACCAAGCTGCACACAGCCCTCTAAAACAATTAACATCGCCACAGGCGAAAAGATAAGAGCATGTCCCGTCACAGGAGGTTAGAATTTGTCGAACCGGTCTTATGTGTGGCAGTCCTCCTTCACCGGATTGTCAAAACGTCTTTTTGACACAACTTTGTTTAGAGATAGGAATGTTGATTATTATGGAAGCGGTTTTAGCGTCAACATTTAAAACAAATGAGATTAATCATTCTGGATTCTCAAAAGGTCCAGATCAAATTTATTATCAAATTAACTGTCAGAATCGGCAATCGATCCCTGAAAATGCCCGCGACGTGCCGCCATTGTTGTCAAGCGAAAATACTTACCGAAAACCACTTTTTGAACTCAAATTTCAAGGTATTTTCAATTGAAAAAATCAAAATAAAGGCATCATTTTCAAAACAAATCTTTTTTTAAAAATTATATTTCCGTTTCCAGTGAGTGCCGTGTGCAAAACGGCGGGAAATATGAATTGGGGAATGCACTGTATGCAGAATACAGTATGTCGACTGACGTGACGTTGGGCAAGATATCTCGCCTGCAATAGTCAGAAAGTCGAAGTTCTGATATAAATCGGTTCTTATTTTGACCTTTGTTTAAAACATTTAGGTGGGATTTCCTGTATTGTTAAATACGATGCCAGTTTGGCTAACAACTTCCATTTTTGACAAGTCTATTGACTATGGATTCATTGTTTTTAATTTTAAAATGAATAAATAAATCGGTTGTGATTTAAAGCATCTTTCTTTAAATTATTAATCAAGGTTTAAGATACCATTAAAGAGACATTCCGAGTTTGCTGCATTGTAAGATGTTTTCGACCAATAAACTATTTCTACGATTAAATTTACATATAAAATATATTTTCTGGTTTAGGATATCAGTGTCTGTAAATTCAATGTGTTTCTGGTCGTCTTAATATTTGTAAGAAGCCCAAACTGGATTTTGTCTTCAAATAATTTCGTACGTACGAAAAAATTATATGTTTGGAAATGAAATGAAATTTAACCTAGTACAAATATTAGAACGACCAGAAACACGTTTAATATACAGCCACTAATATTTTATGCAGAAAAATATATTTGATATGTAAATACAATCGTTAAAATCTTTGTTAGTGGATAACATCACAAAAAGTGCAGCAAACTCAGGAATGTCTCCTTTAATAACTCGTACCATCACATAAAACGAATGGCTCAGAAGTAATTAACACGATCATGACGATATACCTTCCTCGCATGGTGGAACTCTATCATGTCACAATCATGACGATATACCCTCCTCGCATGGTGGAACTCTATCATGTCACGATCATGACGATATACCCTCCTCGCATGGTGGAACTCTATCATGTCACGATCATGACGATATACCCTCCTCGCATGGTGGAACTCTATCATGTCACGATCATGACGATATACCCTCCTCGCATGGTGGAACTCTATCATGTCATGATCATGCAAAGCGTCTCAGTTGTAAAGGAGAAGTGTGTGTGTGGGGGGGGGGGGGATATGCATGTTTGAATGTTTAACGACACACCAGCACGAAAAATACATCGGCTATTTGGTGTCAAACTATGGTAAATGCAAAAAGAATGTGATGGTCAACATCAATATAACAATTGAAGATTGAAATAAAACACAGTGTAAAGGACTGTGCAAAAATACAAATATCACAGATAGATACAATTAAGATTTAGAATAAAAGTCAGTATCTCGAAAAAATTGTAATACAAGTTCTGGATGGAATCGAAATGATTCCATCACATTTCTCTGACCAAATATATCTTTTCGAGTTGCTGACAAATGCTTACACGCCACCAAAATGTGTCGCATCGTCAGAAGACATAGACAGTACTCACACTGAGGTGGAGGATCTTTCTTCAAGATACATGAATGGGTCAAGAAAGTATGACCGATGCGGGCACGACACAAGACTACCTCATCCTTCCTGCACTGTCTATAGGTGGAATGCCACTCTCCCAAGACCGACTTGATGGCATGAAGCTTGTTCGCATCCGCACCGTCCCAATCATGTTGCCAAGTCGAAAAGATAAATTTGTGAATGCTATATTTAAAATCAGTATACGGTACACCAACAATGGCATGAGGCAAATCCAAAGCAGACTTTGCTGTAGAATCTGCCTTTTCATTGCCTCTGATGCCAACATGGCTGGGCACCCAACAAAATACAACATCTTTATTGGCAATAGATAAAAAGACACACTTTCGTATCACCATCCCAATTAAGGGATGGTCCAGCTTCATATTGCGTAAAGCTTGGAGACACGAAAGTGAGTCGGTAAAAATAATAAATTTGAATGCAATCGAATCCTTGATTTCTGCTAAGGCTTTAATGACTGCTCAAACTTCAGCACTAAAGATCAATGCCGAGTCAGGCAGTCTAATGGAAAGGATTGTGTCTGATGGAAAAATTGTAGCACAAGTCACAGAATTTCCAACCCATGATCCATCTGTATAAACAGGAATGTAATCACGGTATTTCCATGAAAAATTGCTTATATACAACAGCGCAAGATCAAACACAATGTTAGGTGATGTAATACACCAAGGTGGTAAAACAAAATATGAAGGAGTTTCCAAAGTGTCTGATAAATCAATGTTGGAAAGCGATAAAAAAAAAACCGCTGACTGCGAAGACCAAATGTACGAATAGCATTTGGCCTTGCATCAAACAACTTCACATATTTGTTATCAAACACCGCATCATGTGTTGGATGTTTCAGTAATGATTTATTCTTGGTAGCATACTGCAGAGAAAGATTTGCACGCCTAGCACCCAAACAAGATTCGTGTGCATCAACGTACAAGCTCTCTACAGGAGATGTTCTAAACGCACCAAGACAAAGCCTAAGTCCCTGGTTGTGTATAGGATCTAGCATCTGCAAGTAAGACTTGCGTGCCGACCCATAATCAATCAACTAAAGATCTAAAACATCCTATGCTAACTTTTCTTGTCAGGACTGATAAATTAAAATGTCTTGTTTCTTTCTGTTTTTCTTCTTCTTTTTCATCTTAATTTCTGTTGTTTGTTCGGCTATTTATAATGAAATCCCGATAAGCCGAGAAGCAAGACGACCCTCGACTTGTTTAAAACCGCGACCACCTTCTTTAGTGTGTGTGTGGGTGTGTGTGTGTGTGTGTGTGTGTGTGAGCAGTAACATTAAAATAAAAGGCGTTGGGGAATGGTATCAATGTACCATCATTTTATGCACGAAAGGATACAAAACTGTAGTAGGATACAGTCGCCTTTGCAAAAATTATGCAGGCAGTGGTTTAGATTGTGGGATTGCTAAGTTTATGAGGGTGTATTCTTACTTGTACCACGCTTTGGTGTCGGTCCCTTTGATTTTACCCGTGGTGTATCCCATAGACCACGGGCGTGTCTGACCTAACTTTTAGCGATTGCTGAATGGCTGAAGAAAGTTACGCCTACAGGTCACATCTAGTTCAGCAGGAAGTAAATTGGAACATTGTTTTAAAAAGTAGCACTTTCATTAACATTACTAATAAAGCTACAATATAAATCTGTAATGGGGGCGTGGTACAAGCTAGTTATATCATCCTTTTCCGAGAGAATTGTCTAGATAGACCACGGTTATTGCGGCCGTTGAGTGACGGGTATAATAGATCTCGGGCTACGCCCAGAGGGTGGGTTAGTGGTGACCACATCTTTGGCCCTCCAGTTATGTATACTAACATATTGGCCCGTCTTCGTTCTGACAAAACCTATTAGGGCCAGTGCCACATTATCCCTAAGGCTGACTAGCCTGAAGCCTAGGGGCCCACCAAAAGCAGGGGCCCATGCAACCTTTTTTATCTTTTAGTGTTAAATGTTGGGGGATGTCGAGGGGTCCTGCCATGGGTTAATACGGCACTGATTAGGACTGTGTACCTATGGGTGCCCCATCCCCTCGTTATAAAATCAGGCTGTCTAGCACACCCTTATGAAAAAGTTGGACACAATTAGGAATGAAAATACAGAAACTGTAGGACAAAAGTAAGAAAACGTAGGACAAACGTAGAACTGAAACAGTACGTAGGAAAAATAGGACAAAGACCAAAAAGTAAGAAAAAGTAGGATCGCTGGACAGCCTGTCAAATATTTGTCAATTAAGCCAGTACAATACAGTGTTTAAATATATTATAAACTCATGTGTTGTGGCAACAACTGTTGGGAATCAAACTTGAAGCTTCTGGCCCCAACAATCCACCCCACCCCCCACCCACCCCACCCCCATTAGTTATCCTACTGTCAGCACAGAATGTACTCACAAAGATTTCTGTTCTAGAGGCATAGGCAGATAAGAAATAGTACTAAATATTATAAGACAACCCGTGCCTACAGAACAATTATATAAATTGAAAATTTAATTTTAAAAAATGTATGTAAAATTTAAAACAAAAATAACATGAAACTAAACCACAGATTGCTGTTCGCACAATTTGTTTAATATTTATTATGCGAATACTTCCTAACATTTTCTTTTTTCTCAAAGAGAGGGTCTTTACATATTAATCGCCATGCAGTCTAGTACCGGTAAATATATTTATTCAAAAATGTATCTTTCTGTGGCATCCATCTCCAAATCCTCGAAACGTGTACAGTCAACTGAGCAATTACAGATTATCACTTGATGGGTGGTGTCAAACTGAATCCCAAGTCTTGCAAGTCTGGATTACTCTTTAGCAGCAATATGTCAAACACAAAAAAACAATGAATATTGTATTAAATGAAATTTTTGAAAGTGTTACATTTTCAGCAGCAATTTCACCCCCTGTTCCAGTTTTTCTTTTACATGTCAGTTAAAACTGTTCTACTATTTCTATCATTCTGTTCTCAATATCAAGATGCAATGCAATTTGTTTAACAGTTTGTCTTCAGAATCTCATTTTCGACATCTAATCATTGACTCCACATCCATTGGTTCAGTTACTGAAATATATAAAAACAAACATGTTAAGTATTTCACATCCATTTGAAGAAGTATATTAGTCTGTAACTTAATTACATATCGTTGTATTAATTTAAAGTTTAATTTAATTTTTTTAAAACAGGAAAAAAATCAGTGTGACTAAACAAATTATAAAATTAAAAGTATAGCAGTACATTAAGAAAAGTAGTAAACAATATATTTAACTCTGACAATGTTATTTGATTTCTATTAGAAAGTTGCACAAAGCTACATATAAGATGACATGTGGAAGAAGAAAAATGTCTATGTTTTGCTAAAATAATGATGAAAAACAAAGCTACGGTCTCCAAAAGAAAATCATATTTAGGGTAGGTAATAAAAATAAAACAGATGTAAGTGCCTCATCTAGGTGGTTATAGGTTTGAAATGTTTTGAAATTAGGGTTAGGTCATTACATTTCAGGCACATGACCACCAGAAAACAACAATTCTTTTACTATCATTTATCTAATCATTAAAAAAATATATCCATTAACTTCCAAGAGTTTAGGGTACATCATTTTACCCTCAGTACCCTCTGGCAGAAACCATTAAGTGGAAAATTCTAAGAATATCAAAGGGCTGGTCAAAGATCACAAACACATGAACACGTTAGGTGAAGAATTGTTTTAATATATATTATGGTAAAATTGTGTTGTTTTAATTGGGGGTGGGGTGGAGGGGGACTAATGGATAAGTTAAAGTTTGGTTTGTTTAAAGACACCACTAGAGCACATTGAATTATTAATCATCAGCTATTGGATGGCAAACATTTTGTACTTTTGACATGTATAGTCTCGAGTGGAAACCTGCTACATTTTCCTATTAGTAGCCAGGTATATTTTATATACACCACCCAATAGATAAAATAGCACATACCACAGCCTTTGGTATACTAGTTGTGATGCACTGGCTTAAATCGAATCAAACCGACAAACCGTAATTGGCAGATGTGTTCCGATTGCAAAAATTAAAATTTTCTCTTTTTTTCTCTTTCTTTTTTGCTTCAAAAAATGTCAGGGTCCCTACATAAAATCTGCCTAATTTATAACTTTCCAGACAATACGTCCTTACCCCGCTAAAGCTCACAGCCATATAGGCTATTCCCTCATCCCCCCCCCCCCCCCACACACACACACACACATGCCAAAAAAAAAAAAGACTTCCAAACGTTCGAGCATGCTTGTTAATACTATCACTAACCCTAAACCTAACTTAAGCCGGAATGAATTGAATGCTGGAACGATCGGAAGTCGGCGGACTGTATGCAGTTTAACGACGGATTCTTAACGACAATATACACATCGAAGACTGATTAAATGAGTCAATAAATACCATTACATTGGAGGGTAAGTGATTTTTGAACTCTTACCTTCGTAGAATTTATATATCAGTTACATTTTGATGGATTTCGGCAAAACTTCACTTTCAATACCACGTAACCATGTGACGTGTTTCGCAGGAAAACACTGATTTTACGTCAATCGTAGGATCCGCATAGCTGTCATCACTGTTAACACATGTCAGCAGAAGTATATGTTTACCATGATTATGATTCAGTTGGAGGAGACAATTATTTTAACTAATTTTAATGCTAACTATACAAAAACGTTACACATCGAAAAAATTATGTTGTCTAACCTAATGGCGTCCAAGCAAAGTTGGGCCACGTGGTCTTTGAACCGCGAAATATGATTGGTCCAGCGCGGTTGTCAATCACGCCGTACGGAAGGGGTCAATTTTAGGGGCACCCTTGACATGTGTTAAGAATAATTGTACCCAGTACATTGATATTAATTCAAAAAAAATCACATGAATTTACTGGTGAAATAAAACAACACCATGTGACACCAAGTCCTGTCGTGTATAGTACCAATGGCAGGCGTGGCAGTGTCGGTGAGATGTTATTGGGTGGATTGCTACCTATAGTTCCTTATTTGAGATATTAATATGTGCACATCCATGTATGCATTTAGATGTCCCATTACTTACGGTAGCTGTAGAAAATGCCAAAACCTATTTGAAGTGATAGTTCTATATGCTGTGGATATAACAGATCATAATGAAATCCAGCACTGCTATTGTTATACACAATGCACCGTATAATGATTAATTGTTGTAAACCGTCTAAACTCTTATCATAACGTTTTTTTCACTCTGTTGTGTAGAGATGCGACATTGAATAGTTAATCATTAGGAGATTCAAGATTGTCACATAATACAGAGAATAACACACAACTTTAAAAAAAAAAATTTGCCTAGGTTTCACTGGGAAGTCGAGAGTAAATTAGCAAATATTAATATCAATTTTCGGAGAAAAATACCTTAATCGGAAGTCCTTTCAGCAGATATTGAAATAATTGCCGAATTATAAATGGAACATATTTTTAGTCTGACGCTTCTATAAATTCCATACAAAGACTACTGAAGATATTTCCCACATCCGCATGTTCCACTAACCACAGTACAGACCTAGGCTTTGATATATTAGTAGTGGAGCACTGGATGGAACAGGGAATGTCAATTGGTCTACGTATGATCTACTTAGTGGGATCGACCTTAGACGTCTCGCCGAATGGTTAAAATTATTTAAATTTGTAAAAAATATATTTAATACCTGGGTCATATTCCAACGTTTTAAAGTATTTATTACAGAATGGGTAATTTTTGTTTCAAAATGGGTCGGGTTTTTTAAAATTACAGAATGGGTACCTATGTTTATTACAGAATGGGTACCTATGTTTATTACAGAATGGGCAGGGTTTTTAATTACAAAATGGGTCGGTTTTTTATTTTTTTTATTACAAAATGGGTACATATTACAAAATAGGCCCCAACACACGTGTTTAAAAACAAGTCCTTGTATGGCATGGTATGCAACGGCCACTCATGTAATATTCTCTATATACTTTAAACTGTGCAGCTTTCGGTTTGTTTGTGGTGAATCTTTATTACGACATATATGCAATAAACGTTGACGTGAACCATTGCAACTGGTCTCACTACAACTTTGTGGCAAGCATAACCGCGCTTCCTGTTAAGTTATCGTCACGACTGGTTGATTTTTCGACACGAATGAAGATTAATAAACAAAAGCTGACATAATAATCACAATCATGCAATCTGCACTGTCGACGATCTTTACATTAAAGACGCATCCTCGCCTGTGAAGGAAAAAACAGAATAACTACTTGTTTAACACAATCTTTAGCGAGAGAGAGAGATAGAGAGAGAGAGAGAGAGAGAGAGAGAGAGAGAGAGAGAGAGAGAGAGAGAGAGAGAGAGAGGGAGGAAGGAGAGAGAGAGGGAGAGAGAGAGAGAGAGGGAGAGAGAGAATTAGTGAGATAGAATTTGGGTGACACAGTGCAACTGAAAGAATAAGATCGAGGGTTACATAGAAAATAAAAGAGGTAGAAACCCGCTGCCGCCATCCAGACGACTCGGCACGAATTTAAGCAGCAAGTGATTTTTTATATTTTCTTTTCCATAAACAGGACATTACATAGGACGACTTTTCGCCTGCTACCGACCCTGGTCGGGTTGCTAGTGCTCCCTTGCACATGCCAAGCGCGGGCTGTCCCTTCTCCCACCCACCCCAACCCTTTCCTGTCCCGGACGAAGGAACTGTGACAGGTGTGCGCTACAACAGCCTGCTCTGAATGTGCACGTTAAGTCCTGTGTCGTGGGGTACTGCTTGGGATGGGAAGGGGAGCAGGATCGATCGACTGTATGACCTTTATACCTCGACAGTTAACCCAGTTAAATGCAGTGTTTGGGTCCTGGATGGAAGGTGGACCCATTTTCTGACATAAAAGATCCTTTGTTACTTTTGTACAAATGTAGCGGGTTTTCTCTAAAGACTGAGTCTCAGAATTACCAAATGTTTGACATACAATAGCCGATGATTATTTATTCCACGTGTTCTAGTGGTGTTGTCAGGGTTCCTGTACTTCCAATAATCAAATTTCAAAACATTTCCCAAAATTTAATGACCTTTTTGCACACAAATATGTAAAAATTTACAGATGTGTGACACTGCCATGAGATAAAATTGAAATCTGGTAAAACTAAATGTTCAACCTGATAAAAAGACAGGGTTTATACTCGTTAGAGAGGAAAAACATATCAAAGTCTTTCAATGGTGACAAAGATGGTTTTCAGGGACATAATACATCACAATAAGTAATTAAAACAGAAAGTAAATATGTATATACAGTCACTGTTAATGGCAGGAGCAGACAAACAGGAGAAAGTAAATATGTATATACAGTCACTGTTAATGGCAGGAGCAGACAAACAGGAGAAAGTAAATATGTATATACAGTCACTGTTAATGGCAGGAGCAGCAGGAGCAGACAAACAGGATCAACAACAAGTACTGGTAATCCAATTACTGTTGGCAATCTGATGACGGGGTAAGCCACTTGGAATATCCAGGATTGGCAGTTGTCTAGAGACACCGTGCTACATTTACACAGTCCTAAGAATGGAAAACTGTGTGTACAAAACCTCTGGGCTGGTAGAAAATCACTTAGTAAACACAGTCGTCAACTTGTTAAAATATTATGGGCAGCATAAATACAACACTTCACTTGTAGCAAATTAAGTATTTGCAATCACTGTTTATGACAGGAGCAGACAAATAGGTAAAACACAAGTTGCATATCATTTGGCTACACTAGCCCATATGGAATCTATTTAGGAAAGAAGCTCTTTCAGCTGACTTTCTTTAGCCTTTGCACCTTTCTTGGGGCTGTTGGAAACACTCAGGAGGCGTAAGTCATTTTTCTGCTCTGCGATGTCTGCATGTTCGTCAGCAGTTTTTAGCAGTTGATGGATGTCTGCCTCTAGCCTTGCCTTCTTTCTCATCAAGATGGCCAGTTCTTCATCGTTTCTCTTTTTTTGATCTGTCAGCTTCTTCTGTCCTTTCCCGTTGCTCTTCCAGGTAAAGTCTGTACCTATTCCTGGCATTTGATGCTGATGACATAAGTTCTTTGGATAGCTTTACATTCTGGATGCCTCCAACATGACAAATGTGGTCAAGAATTACCTTCCTTGATATAAGGGATAGGGCTCTCTGATTATCTGCTAAGGCCTCCTTGTTCACAGAAAAGCCCCTTTCCACATCAACTTGTCCATGTGATAGCGACAAAAAGGCTTGACTACTGCCCAAAGCTGGCAGAATTCTTTCTTGTTGCCAAGAAGAGAAGCATACAGGGAGTGAAGGCGATCATTTTATCCTGAACTCAGCTCTTACGTCAAAATGACATTGTGCCCATTCAAGAAAAGTAACTGCGCATTATACGACAGAAAGTGATCGCTCGCACTCTGATAAGCATGATCGAAAATATCTCGCCGATGCGGATATTTCAAAACTTGTCCATGACTTTTCAGTGTTATCAAAATTTTCGAAAAGTATTTTGCAAATTTAAAAACTGTTCCAGGTTTTTAATGACCGCGGGAAACCCGCGTTGTTAAACTAAAGAAACTTTAACTTTACATACATTACACGTTGCACTGTGGGTAAAAGCAAGAGACTGTTGTGGGTGTATATATCTTTGACTCGTCACTTGAAAAGTAATGTAAGGTTTTACCCCGGGAAGGGTTAATAATAGGGGAACAAATATTCCTTCCCGTCCACTTTTGTATTTGAATTTAATCATAATCTTTCACTATAGTTTGACACCCAATAGCCGATGTATTGTTCGTGCTGGGGTGTCGTTAAACATTCATTCATTCATTCATTCATTTTATTTTATCATTCGTTTTTCGTTGTTTTATTTATTATTTTCTTTAATTTATTTTAGAATATTTCAATAATAAAATAAATATACCCACCAACCAAAAAAAATAAAATAATATATATATATATATATATATATATATATACTCTTCAAAAGAAGAAACGCAAAACCACATTGTCGTAACATTTGGAGAATTGATTTAATTATTGAATGGTGAGTCCGATAATTACCAAATGTTGCAGGATTGTTCACAATTCACTCTTAGTCCATTGTGAGTAAGTGATAGGACACACCACCAAGGTCAAGGCCATCTGGAGTCAATACCGGGTGTGGCCTCCGCGTGTGTTGACAACTGCCTGGCACCGCCTGCCCATTGAAGCAACCAGAGTACGGATGACGTCCCGGGGGATGGTGGCCCACTCGGCCTGCAAGGCTGCTGCCAGCTCGGGCAGGGTCTGGGGCTGTGGTTGTCGCTGTCGGAGGCGTCGGTCCAACTCGTCCCATAGATGCTCAATTGGGTTCAAATCCGGTGATATCGATGGCCAAGGAAGGACATTAATGTTGTTGTTCTGTAGGAAAGCCGTTGTGAGACGTGCTGTGTGAGGCCTGGCGTTGTCATGTTGGAACACTGCGTTGGCGTTGGCCATAACTGGAACGATGTGTGGCCGGAGGATCTGGTCAATGTAGCCCTGTGCATTCAGGTTGCCCTGCACGTGGACCAGGTCAGTTCTGTAAGTGTGTGAGATGGCTGCCCACACCATGACACTACCCCCGCCGAATCTGTCCACTTCCTGCACGCAGTTTGCCGCATAACGTTCACCACGACGCCTATACACGCGACATCTTCCATCATGACGTCGGAGCAGAAATCGGGACTCGTCACTGAACCACACCTGTCTCCATCGCAGTTGAGGCCATTGTCGATGAATCTGGCACCACTGCAGTCGGAGTCGACGGTGTTGTGGTGTTAAGATGACACCTCGAAACTGGACGTCTGGCACGAATTCCTACCTCACGTAGGCGGTTCCGTACGGTCTGGTCGGATATCCTGCGCAAACCTGGTATTGCTGCGGCTGTGGAGGTGGCAGTAGTCAATCGTTCCCGAAGGTGGCGTACCCGGATGTAGCGGTCCCTGCCCGGGGGTAGTGACCCGTGGTCGACCGGATCTAGGGAGGTCACGTGTTGATCCATGTTGCTGGTAACGGTCCCACAGTCTGGAGATGGTGCTTGGGGACACATGGAATGCCCTGGCAACGGCCGTTCTGGATTCGCCTGCGTCTAGTCGGCCGATGGCATTGTTTTCTCTGCGGTTCACTGAGACGTGGCATGTCCTGGATTGTCAACTGTCGGCCAGATACAGAGGCCAGGCAAGCGAACACCCTGCACTTTTATACTGTCGGTGTTCATGTTGCACGTGCAGACAACGCACGTGCAGTGGTGACATGGTTTGCACGTGGCTGCGTTTTTGCGAATATTCACATTTTGGAACTTTATTGTACAGTAGCTGCGTTTTATCGAATGTAACCGTGGGAATGTGTTTGGGACATGCAATGACCTTATATTCACAAAGCATGAACCGGTAGGAAACATAAAATCGGAGTTATAACCCATTTGTACCCTTTTGCGTTTCTTTTTTTGAAGAGTATATATATATATATATATATATATATGTTACAGAAATATGTATTATCAGGAAATATGTATAATTCCTGAAAATTTCAGGAACTATGTGTAATGTTTGATTCACTCAGGAAATATGTGTATTTCCAGTAATTATACATATTTCCTGAAATCTGATGGTGAAAATTATACATATTTCCTGAAATCGTTCTGATGAGAAAACCAATAGTATTTAAAGAGCAGTATTTGATGTAAAGTAGCAATTTGTTAAAGAAAGAAAAGAAAATACTTCTTCATCTTGTGGGAGAAGGCTTCTTAATTACTTCAAACATACCTAAGGATTAGCAGTGCCTAGTTAATTTACTGCACATGTAATCACTGAACTGAAAGTATTGTGGCCAGAATTGGTGATGGTCCATGGGAAACCTAGGCATCCACAGAGTCAAGGGTCCGTAGAAAGAGCAAACTGTGACATTAAGGACATGCTTGTTTGTTGGTTAGGAGATAACAATACAACTGAATGGACTGTTGGACTCAAATTTGTTCAGTTTCAGAAACATTCCAGTCTTCACAGTGGAATTAAGTGTTCTCCATTTGCGGCACAGTTGGGTTCTGGTGCTCGCACTGGTCTGTCATCATGTAGCCTCCCTCCTGAAATTCTCCATCGATTGCAGTCAGAAGATGATCTACTTGCAGCCATTGCAATGCCAGTTCCTGGTGAAGATGTTGATCACGTGACCACTGCAACTGACTCCTCTGTATCTGACCCAGCAACTCTTCCCAACTCTCCAACTACATCCGATGAAGTTACTGTGAATGCTCAAGTAGAACTTGTTTCCTCTCGCCAAGAAGCAATTCAGATACAGCGAAAGAGAGCTAATGAAGCCCAAACTATGCAAGGTGAACGCATGGTGAAAAGAAGTAAGCGTATCTTTGCACCCGTACAAGTCGGCGACAATGTGACTATATCTATCCCCCATGTTCACAGAGGTAGAACTGATCCACGGAATATCATTGGTGTTGTAACTGAATGCAGTGACAATGACATGTACAGTATTGCTGTGAAAGGTGGCACTCTCAATGGTAAATATTCACGCAACCAAATTGCTACTTTACATCAAATACTGCTCTTTAAATACTATTGGTTTTCTCATCAGAACGATTTCAGGAAATATGTATAATTTTCACCATCAGATTTCAGGAAATATGTATAATTACTGGAAATTTCAGGAATTACACATATTTCCTGAGTGAATCAGACATTACACATATTTCCTGAAATTTTCAGGAATTATACATATTTCCTGATAATACATATTTCCTGTAACATATATACCCACCAACCAACAGTAATCAAGTAAAATAGGTTCCAGAACAACAACCTTTTTTAAAATTTAGCCTAGTTAACCAATTCTAATTCTACAAACAAAGGAAACAATGAAAATCATTTTTGTACGAAAAACTAAGCTTATAAAAGACATTAACAGCCAAAAATAGAAATATTGTACCTTTAAAACATATATCATTTAATGTAAAAAAAACCGACTCATAAATTATATTTTTAAAACCCCATTACTCCTTTCCTCTCTCAGGCACATTTTTTCTTCTTCTTTTTACATGATATTTTAAAGCTTAAATAATAAAACAGAATACACTGATAGACCGACCAACATCTAATATGGTGTGACGTATTACAGAAAACAAAACATTTTTAAAAGATGGCCTAATTAACTGATTTTAATTCTTCAAACTTAGGAAATAAGGAAACTCGTGCTTGATTGATGGATATTTATGAGACGGAAGCGTACCAGCATACGCAATTTTAGCGGACATAATGTTTGTTTAAAACTGTATAAATACAAGCGTTTTCTACACATCTTTACGTTGGGTATCCAATCACACAGAAGACTTTGCAAGCTATCTAGGTAAGTACACATTTATACATACATATATACATATGAATTATTTAAATAGTACAAAATGTTCTTTCTCTTGGCATATAAAAAATAGATTTAGTTATTAGGAAGTGTAAAACATGTTCGGCTATTACAGCGGTTTTTTACTGTTGAGTTCAGTGTTGAGAATTGGTCGGAATGTGGTAATCGATCATCGGTTTATAATCGGTTTGCACGAATCGATCAACTTTCGATTATACAATCGGTTAGAATTCTATAAACTTAAAAACGATTGAAATTATTATGACTATGCTCCTATTGTCGTGTTCACCAGAAACGTCTACAAATTGATAATTTTTGTATATACTTATTGATTATTTGTTTTCTTTACATACACTTGCAAACAAACCCAAACCCTGTCATATGTTAACAAATTCCATCATTCAAATTGTTGTAACAAATACCGTTAATATTACCCGCGATAATCGATTGTGGATGTTTATAATCGATCAACACATCAGTGGAGTCCATCCGATCAATTGTCGATTACAGTCGACCATTGGAACACCACTAGTTAAATTACAAATTACTGACAACTGCTTGCTTAAACTACAACTTTGGCAAATCCAATAATAATCATTATTGTACCGTATTAATAGGCAATGATTACTTTTATATGGAACAAAGCATAACAGCTATTTTGCAACTATTAAACTTTTTACGTGTAAAGACCACGTGGGTATAACTATCTGCAAAGCTAGCTCTGGCATTCGTGAAGTTTAAGAGCAATTGGCGATTTTTATTTTAATTTGGCGAAATAATTTCATAAAATAATCGTAATTGCGTTTTTGTAATTTTTAAAGTTTAATATATAATTTAGCGAAATTTTCTGCTGATTTTATATACGCACCACTCAAAATATAAAAATACAGAATCACAGTAAAACAATTTCATCATAAGTCAGCCCATTCCTGTCACAGGCCTTTTTCTATATATTTACGCTAATACTTCTTTAAAGTTTCATTATAAACAAACGTGAAAAACCTGCAAAAAATTGTAGAATGTTGCCTCATTTAGATAGAAAGTAATACAAACATGAACAAGTGGGAACATTTGTCCCAGTTTGGCCAACAATGTTTTTCGACAAATGCTTGATCGTGTATACGGGCCTTTAGACGGCCCGAGAATATTTGAACCGAATTCTACATTGCTTAAACACCTATGTTTAATAAAAATAGGCTTTGTAAATTGGTTCCCTGTTTTTGATTCATAAAAGCCTTGCTATCAATTGCATTCTGGGATATTTTACCACAGGGTATGGGGGTATTAGGAAAGGGGCCTGGGAATTGTGTTAAAAATTAAACAAAAGTTCTAATACTATTTTACTTCCTTCTGGTATTCCAGGTTCCAAGACGACAACAAAATGTCTGGGCTGCTCATCCTCTGTTTGTGCGCATGCGTGGTTATGTCGTCCGCGATCATCAACCCCTACAGCTACGGTTATGGGCAATCCGGTAAATATGATAATGAACTGGTCGTTAATTGATTTAAACCTAAATCTAAACCACAGAGCCGTTAGCGTGATCGGCTTTGTATCTCTGCACAACAAGGCTTGGCGGAGAGCAAGTAGACATTGGGGGGGGGGGGGGGGGGGGGGTAGTGACTGAGATCGAGAGCGCAAAGCAAAGTTTCTAGGGATATTCGGTGGGTAGTGTCCCCCTTAAAATGTTGAAACTAGATGTCCTGAAATACGATTTCCTGCATTATACAAGTAAACGGCATCTCAGCCTTAAGATTTACTACCAATAATATTTTTGATTAAACATTATTGGGTAGGTGGGTGGGGTGGGGGGGGGGGGGGGGGGGGGGGGGGGGGGCAGCCTACCCGTGCTCCGCCGTGCCTGCATACAACACGGAGATTTTAACCGAGTAATGATGATACAGATTGCTTTGTATGTAAGACGACAGCCATTCTCTTTGTGGCTCATTCGTCTGTACGAGGACAGACACCCCCATTTTGCAAGTTGAGCATATTCTTGCGTTCAGATGGCACCCATCGAGGCTATTGTGGGTTCATGCCGGGAGAAGGTGACCCCTCACCTCTTGGGGCCCAAACCACCTTATATATAACCTGGATCACGGATTAATATTTTCAAACGAGCTGGGGCAGTGAGATGATCTCTATGACACCACACTGGATCCACGAATGGATTTTTATTTATTTGAGAGCTGGAGATAGTTCAGTGAAAAAAACCGGTCTTGGGATACAATAAGTTGAATCTATATAGAGAATGTAGATAAGCTCTTATTATAACTGTTTACTTTTTCACTGAAGGATACCCAACTTGGCCTGGCCAAGGTGGATTCATCAAAGGAGGTGGAATGATCGGAGGAGGTGGTATGATCGGAGGTGGTGGAATGATCGGAGGAGGTGGAATGATCGGAGGAGGACGCATGCGTAAGTTCCCGTTAAAGTTATCGCGGTCCCGAAGCCAATAGTATACTGATCGAAATAAATTTAGAGAACGCAAATAATGACTGGAACCAAAATCCTCATCCACAATATCGGGACGTTACTGAGTTCAACCCTGTATTAGACACCCAATAGCCGATGTGTATTTTTGTGTCGTTAAACATTTATTCAAACTTATATTAGTGTATATTAAACGTGTTTCTGGTCGTTCTAATATTTGTACTAGGTTTCATTTCATTTTATTTCCTAAAAGATTTTTTTTTTTTCGGACGTACGAAATTATTTGAAGACAAAATCCAGTTTGGGCTTCTTGCAAATATTAAAGGGACATTCCTGAGTTTGTTGCAATTTTTAAGATGTTATCGACTAACAGACTTTTTAACGATTGTAATTACATATCAAATATATTTTTCTGCATAATATATTAGTGGCTGTATATTAAACGTGTTTCTGATCGTTCTAATGTTTGTACTAGGTTACATTTCATTTCATTTCCAAACATATAATATTTTCGTACGTACGAAATTATTTGAAGACAAAATCCAGTTTGGGCTTCTTACAAATATTAAGACGACCAGAAACACATTAAATATACAGACACTGATATTCTAAAAAAGAAAATATATTTAATATGTAAGTTTAATCGTAGAAATATTTTATTAGTCGGAAACATCTTACAATGGAGCAAACTCAGGAATGTCCCTTTAAGACGACCAGAAACACATTGCATATACAAACACTGATATTCTAAACAAGAAAATCTATTTAATATGTACGTTTAATCGTAGAAATATTTTATTAGTGGTAAACATTTTACAATGCAGCAAACTCAGGAATGCCCCTTTAACCGAGAGAGAAGTATAACAGCTCAATGGAGACGTGTATTATGTGTGTCCAAGTATTGCAATTAATGCTTAACGACACCCCAGCACAAAAATACGCATTGGCTATTGGGTGTCACAAATGGAAAGTGCCATGGAGGTCTTTTAAAATCCCATACATACACGTGGTATTATAAGCTTTCTTGATGTACATCGGCTAAGAGGGCAACTGGCGAAATTGAGGCCTTCTGAATATACCATTTAACAGGTATGTGTAATCTCTTTATTGGTTTTAGGCGTCTTCGTTTTAGGGTTTTTTTCTGATTATTCTTAACATGTCATCTCTTTGGACACTGTGAGTTCTTGTTGCCAACCATTAACATGTGGATTCTCAGCAAACCTATAGCAAGTGGATGTTGTCAAATATTTAGTTTTGTTCTTATTATTTTGTCAAATGTTTGACATCAAATAGCTGATTATTAATTAGTCAATGTGATCCAGTGATGCAGTGAAACTAAACCAACAGCAAATTGACGTAAACGTTAAACATATTTGTTTTTCTTCTGAAAACCATGACTTTGAACACAGTGAATTCTTGTTGTCAACCATTAACATTTGGATTCTCAGCTAACCTATAGCAAGAGGATGTTGTCAAATATTATTTTGTTGTGTTCTTAAGGTGATTGTTACTAAAAGCAAATTTCTACTTTGTTTTAGGTTACAGACGATCTATCGGAATGCCAATCTACGGGTATCCAACATATGGAACCTATGGTGGATACAAAGGATCATACTATTACTAAACAGGTACTATTTCATCTTTGAATCAATAATTTCAGCCATATTGGAACTACAGTTGTGATATTTGAAAGGGAATCAAACAACGATAGTGTTACTAAGCAGGTTTTCATATTTGAGTCATTAATTGTAACTATATCAGATATATATCAATATTCAGCTTCTAGCCTGCAACCCCCACAACTGCCTAGACTACAACCCTACCACTGTCTATACTACAACTCCCACCTCTGTCTAGACTACAACCCCCACCACTGTCTAGATTACAACCCACACCACTGTCTAGATTACAACCCCCACCACTGTCTAGACTACAACCCCCACCACTATCTAGACTACAACCCCACCACTGTCTAGACTACAACCCCACACTGTCTAATTCTCAGGGGCAGATCGATGAATGTTGCAATCTATTATTAGGTTTGATTATTATTATTATTATTATTATTTGTTATTATTATTTATTTATTTATTTTATTTTATTTTATATATATTTTAATTGTTTTGGTGTGTGTGTGTGTGTTGGTGTGAATGCACTCCAGCTGATTCAGATTTTAAGAATATATTAAACATAAACTATAACATGCATATATATGTTTATTTTCAGATTTTGGTGTCCACATCTTATGGTGGAAGTCTGCAAATGTGTGAGAATACCCGACCATGTCCAACAATTCAGACCTTAAATTATTTAATAAACTCGTAAAACTAACGTTTTCATTGTTGACGTTGTCTGTTGTACATAATGCACTCATTTAATTCAGGTGTTGAGGTGTCAATACAGCAGCATAAAGCAGCATAAGAATTTCTTTTTAGTAAAAGAATCCCTTGCCTTTAAATCGAATAAATGGGAATAAATGGCACTGGCCATCTGACCCCGTCTCTTTTCTATATACCTCCCGAATATGTCGATCAGAGAATAAAGTTACAATGTTGTGAAACGAGTATCTGTGACGTTGGAACGGACAAATGCCCTTAAAATAACATAGTACAACTGTTTTGTTCTCACATTTTGCGAACATCTGATAAAATTACTGTTTCGACAGCGATTCACGCGTGCTTGCCATCAGAGCAGCTGTCTATGTATTTATCCATGGACGTGTGTCTTATGCACTTTAATCTTTTTACTGCGCTAGTCTTTAGAGTAGGGATTAAACATATGTTGCATTTAAAACGGGGACCGCTCTGTAGTCTGAATGTTCGAAACTTCGAAGGTTCGGTAGTCCGAAGGTTCATTGATCTGAAACGCTGTACTCCGTGAACATAGGCTGATGTTTTACTATGTCTAATATGTGCATGGTATAAAATTTAATAGGGCGTTATATTGTAATGGCCACTCCTTGATTGTCCATTTAATTAATTAAATTTGCAGCTTAGTGATCAATGAGAGTAATGTATGGGTACTAATCACTTTACTTTCTAATCACAAGATTAGAAAACACAGGAGTTATGAAACTGTATATTTAGCAACAGGGACTTTTAATTGTTATTTTAGTCACTGGGCATGTTTATGAGGTTTAATGAATAGTAGACATTAATACTTATATTATTGTAAAGCTTTGCACACATTCCTTTCACAAAACCAGATAGGTGAAATGTTGCTTTCACGGCAAAACATCAATTACAAAATCCGACATTGCCACTTTAACTGGGAAACATATGACGTCATTTACAAAAATGACGTCAATAGTCGGGTTCAAAGTTACGCTCTTACAAGTTAAAACGAAAATATTGTTTATTTCAATAAATGTTCAGTTTAATATTATTAGATATATTTATAATGTTTGCAAAGCTATAATTTATTATCCCAGTTTATAAACTGGAATTAATTACAGCCAGTTTTAGCTGTTATTACAACTATTAGTGTAAAAATTGTGTCATTGTTTTGTCGGTGTTTATACCTAATCGTT
>NC_054712.1:57738804-57756082 GCF_016097555.1 Gigantopelta aegis | reverse complement strand
GTAATGGGGTTTTAAAAAATATAATTTATGAGTCGTTTTTCTACATTAAATGATATATTTTTTAAAGGTACAATATTTCAATTTTTGGCTGTTAATGTCTTTTATAAGCTTACAGTTTCTCGTACAAAAATGAGTTTCATTGTTTCCTTTGTTTGTAGAATTAGAATTGGTTAACTAGGCCATATTTTAAAAAAGGTTTGTTATTCTAGAACCCATTTTACTTGATTACTGTTGGTTGGTCGGTATATTTATTTTATTTTTGAAATACTAAAATAAATAAAATAAAATAATGAATAAAACAACGAAAGAGATTATGATTAAAACGAATGAATGAACGAATAAATGAATGGTTAACGGCACCCCAGCACGAACAATACATCGGCTACTGGGTGTCAAACTATAGTAAAGGATTGTGATTAAATTCAAATACAAAAGTGGACGAAATGGAAGATTTGTTCCCATATTAACCCTTCCCGGGGTAAAAGCTTACAATTCTTTTCAAGTGACGAGTCAAAGATATGTACGCCCACAACAGTATCTTGCTTTTACCCACAGTGCAACGTGTAATGCATGTAAAGGTAGTTTGTTCAGTTTAACAACACCACTAGAGCACGTTGAATAAATAATCATCGGCTATTGCATGTCAAACATTTGGTAATTCTGAAACATAGTCTTTAGAGAAAAACCGGTACATTTGTACAAAAGTAATAAAGGATCTTTTATGTCAAAAAATGGGTCCACCTTCCATCCACGACCCAAACACTGCATTTAACTAGGTTAACTGTCGAGGTGTAAGGGTCATATAGTCGATCGATCCTGCCCCACTTCCCATCAAAAGCAGTACCCCATCATTGTATACCAAAGGTTGTCAGGTAACGTCAGGTCAGGTCAGGTCATAGGGCTTAACGTTCACATTCAGAGCAAGCTGTTGTACCGCACACCTGTCATGGTTCCTTCGTCCGGGACAAGAAAGGGTTGGGGTGGGGTTGGAGAAGGGACCGCCCGCGCTTGGCATGTGGAAGAGAGCACCAGCAACCCGACCAGGGTCGGTAGTAGGCGAAATGTCGTCCTATGTAATGTCCTGTTTATGGAAAAGAAAATATAAAAGATCACTTGCTGCTTAAATTCGTACTGAGTTGTCTGGATGGCGGCAGCTGGTTTCTACCTCTTATTTTCTATGTACCCATCGATCTTATTCTGTTTCAGTTGCTCTGTTTCACCCAAATTCTATCTCACTAATTCACTCTCTCACTCACTCACTCACTCACTCTTCTCACTCTCTCTTTCTCCCTCCCTCTCTCCTTTCTCCCTCCCTCTCTCTCTCCTTTCTCCCTCCCTCCCTCTCTCCTTTCTCCCTCCCTCCCTCTCTCCTGTCACCCTCCCTCCCTCCTTTCTCTCTCCCCTCCCCTCCCCTCCCCTCCCCTATTATTAATCTTCATTCTTGTCGAAAAATCAACCAGTCGTGACGATAACTGAACAGGAAGCGCGGTTATGCTTGCCACAGAGTTGTAGCGAGACCAATCGCAATGGCTCATGTCAACGTTTATTGCATACCATGTCGTAATAAAAGTTCACGACAAACCAACCCAAAGCCGCACAGTTTAAAGTATATAGAGAATATTACATGAGTGGCCGTTGCATACCATTCAATCATACAAGGAATTGTTTTTAAAAACGTGTGTTGGGGCCCATTTTGTAATATGTACCCATTTTATAATTTAAAAAACCCGACCCATTTTGTAATTAAAAACCCTGCCCATTCTGTAATAAAGATAGGTACCCATTCTGTAATTAAAAAAACCCCGATCCATTTTGTAATAAAAATTACCCATTCTGTAATAAATACTTTAAAACGTTGGAATATGACCCAGGTATTGAATCTATTTTTACAAATTTAAATAATTTTAACCATTCGGCGAGACGTCTAAGGTCGATCCCACTAAGTAGATCATACGTAGACCAATTCGCATTCCCTGTTCCATCCAGTGCTCCACTACTAGGTCTGTACTGTGGTTAGTGGAACATGCGGATGTGGGAAATATCTTCAGTAGTCTTTGTATGGAATTTATAGAAGCGTCGGACTAAAAATATGTGACATTTATAATTCGGCAATTATTTCAATATCTGCTGAAAGGGACTTCCGACTAAGGTCGTTTTGTTCGAAAATTTATATTAATGTATGTTAATCTACTCTCGACTTCAAAGTGAAACACCTAGGCAATAAAACAATTAAAGTTGTGTGATATTCCCTGTATTATGTGACAATCTTGAATCTCCCAATGATTAGCTATTCAATGTCACATCTCTACACAACAGAGTGAAAAAACGTTATGATAAGAGTTTTAGACGGTTTACAACAATTAATCATTATACGGTGCATTGTATATAACAATAGCAGTTCTGGACGTCATCATGATATATTATATCCACAGCATATAGAACTGGCACTTCAAATAGGTTTTGGCATTTTCTACAGCTACCGTAAGTAATGGGACGTCTAAATGCATATATAACGGTACTCTGATTGACGACAAACGAGTCACCGGGAGGGTTCATGTAGTTTATTCACAGAGGATTCAACCTCCGCGCACATGCAGTATGGATAATATAACAAAGTAAATGGCCCTGTAAAGACAATATACAATAATAAATATCACAGGCTTAAATGGTTAAAATACACACATAAAACACTCAATATTCAATCTTATACATAATTCATAATTCAAATATGATTGAATTATACCAAGGCATATAAATAACATGTATAGCATGATCTGCCTTTATTAAACACCTGAGTAATTATACAGGCAATCCACTACCAACGTAACTTCCTTTAACGTACCTGCTGTCAAAATAAAATACACATGTACTTCTAAATGTAAATAAAATGCGTAACGCTTAATTGTAAAGACATTTGTTATATTTATATTTAATAATTAACCGATCTGTCAAATATAGAAATACTTATTTACTACACCAGTATATTAATACTTATTAATATAATCCAATACTTCAATATATAATCTCCAGTGATGGAATACACCACAAACAATACAATAATCTTTTATACGACACACATACGATTCAATTGCACTGGCCAGGCGCTCATGAAACGTACGTGCAGCATAGAAAGCACGTGCGTTATATGACAAATACCACACACAATCCAAATAAATGCATTACATTACATTATTCTACACACCTTTGCTATGGACCTAGAAACAAATAAAATTACATAAGTTATCATGTAAATACAATTATTCCAATATGGCTGCCATGATAACCTTAGACGTTAACTATACATGTTTATACACAATTAACTAAGAAAATAACTTATTCATATACATTACTTTAAAATATGAGTTTTATGATATATATAGAAATATTATATAACTTTAGTTGGTTTTATATTAATTACTAAGCTTACTATTAAATAACTTCACCATTATTTTATTATAACATGTTTACCAGCTTTTAATCAAAACTCGTTAATATATCAAATTACGTACTAGTTATAAATACTATTTTATATTATAATAACATTAAAACATGCTTGTTAGTCGTACCTTATGTGTGCAGTGTAAATGATACCGAATATGAAAAAGAAATAAAGTCGTAGAGCGGAGCCGTTAAAAGAACGTTTCGAACCAAATAATTATTACAGTAGTGACCACTACACAATAAACTATAGCGATTGGTCTAAATACCCGCACGGACAATTCGCCCCAATCGTTGGCGGGAAATATCACTCGGGCGTTGCCCGTATAGTATATTCTATACGGGAAAACCTAGTAAACGAATAAAACATTAAAGAGACATTCCTGAGTTTACTGCAATGTTTAAGATGTTATCGACTAACAGATTCTTTTTAATGATTGTAATTACATATCAAATGTATTTTTCTGTATAAACTATTAGTGGCTGTATATTAAACGTGTTTCTGATCGTTGTAATATTTGTACTAGGTTCAATTTCATTTTATTTCCTAAAAAACATTTTTTCGTACGTACGAAATTATTTGTAGACAAACTCCAGTTTGGGCTTCTTACAAATATTAAGAAGACCAGAAACACATTGAATATATAGACACTGATATTCTAAACAAGAAAATATATTTAATATGTAAGTTTAATCGTAGAACTATTTTATTAGTCGGAAACATCTTACAATATAGCAAACTCGGGAATGTCCCTTTAATTAAAGGTAAAATAAACAATTATGTACAGAATAAAACACATTAGTGAAAGGTGTACGTTATGGTATTTGCATGGACCTCACACATGTCACTCACTGTTACACATACATGGATGTGCACATTTGATTTCATTTCAACTTATTTTCGTGCTTACATCCAGTTAATGTTCAAGCACGCTGTCCTGGGAGCACACCTCAGTTATCTGGGCTGTCTTTCCAGGACAGTGAGTTAGTTGTTAGTTGGTTAGTGGTTAGTGAGAGAGACGAGGGTGTAGTGGCCTTACATCTACCCACTGAACCCTTAAGAACTCACTCCGGTTTGGAGCCTGTACCGGGCTGCGAACCCTGTAACTACCAGCCTGTAGTCCGATGGATTAACAACTGCGCCGCCGAGGCCGGTGATGTGCACATATTAATATCTCAAATAAGGAACTATAGGTAGCAATCCACCCAATAACATCTCACCGACACTAAATACTGCCACGCCTGCCATTGGTACTATACACGACAGGACTTGGTGTCACATGGTGTTGTTTTATTTCACCAGTAAATTCATGTAATTTTATTTGAATTAATATCAATGTACTGGGTATAATTATTCTTAACACATGTCAAGGGTGCCGCTAAAATTAGGGCTGGAAGAAAATGCACTATTTGTAACTCTAATGATATAGAAGACGAATATCATTTTATCCTTATTTGCCCAGCTATAAATGATTTGAGAAATAAGTATATTAAACAATGTTACCACAGACGTCCAAGCGTATTTAGGCTCACTGAACTATTAATAACTGAAAACAATAAAGACATTCATTCAATAAAGACATCAATAACCTAGGAAAATATTTAGTTTTGGCAAATAAAGTTAGAGACGATTTACTGCAGCTTACTTAAAATATGACATCCACTAACCTGCCGTTTCATTAGCTAGTATATTAATCATATTTCATCTGGTATATATCAATATATACATGCCTGTGGCGATGTTAATTGTTTTGGATGGCCGTGTGCAGCTTGGTTACGTAATACCCCCGCGCGACGTGGTAGAGCTGCGTCCCAATATGCACTTAGATCAGATGTGGAGGCCATGTGGCCAGTAGTTACGTAATAACTCCGGTAGTGCGATTTACGACCGGGGTAATTCTAGCGAACTGGCGACAGTAAGTCTGGCCAGCTAAGAAAAAATACCGTCCCTGGGAGTTGTGGAAATATCACATGATAGGTGAGGTACCGCGTTGTGCCCCCAGGCGATATTCGCTGTCTCTGAGATTTTTGAATAAATAGATAGGATTTTAGATATACCGGGCAGAAACATTGGAAGGCTCCCGAGGAACGTTTGTCCGACTGGACTGGTAAATATATTTTTCTGCTCTGTTGTATAACCTTGATGTGATTGATGTGACTTTAAATATTTTAATACTGTATTATACCAATATTCTTTAGACAGTGTCTCCGGTAATCTGACGAAGTAAATTGTAGGCTTCACTGTTCTAATATATTTATACGAGTATTTGGTAAGATAAAGCTCAGCCGGTCATCCTAGAAGACCTAGGTAAACTGTAGGTTATTGTCTTTATTGTGATATGTACCAGTATTAATTCTGTATTACAAGGTCACTGAATGAGTATTTAAGGGTTAATTAAAAATTAACCAGTTAGGAATAGAGTTGTAATTCCTTTATTAATTAAGTTCCCCTGGAAGCGTTTCTCAATTATCACACGTGTGTGTGTTGTATTACCGTGAAGTGATTAGAATATTATGTAAACTAGACACCTAGTGATTAACTAATTAAGTGATTAGCTCTGGGTTGTTATTATATTGTTGTTGTTAATTAACTACTGCGGCAAGTACATTTGTCAGCGTAGTGTTAATACAGATTCTAAGGTGTATTGTGTTTTGTTGTGTTTTCTAGTGAACTAAACGTGCTATATTAACTATATTTATATAAGATCTTATCTCTGATTAGACCTAGAGCCGAGCCACTTGGGTATTAGACTGCCCGATACAGAGAGATCTAATAGAAATAGAGTTAGGAGAGATATTTGGATAATCGTGTTTTATTCAGTTACGGGTATTATAGGATCCCCGTGACAGGAATAAAAATTGGGGTGCTCGTCCCGGATCTGAAACGGGACATGCATATTTAAAAAGTATTGTTTGTAAATGGGGGCTTTATAAATTATTTTTACAAATTAACTAGAAGTAGCAACGTTGTTCACTAGAAAAAAAAAAATAATAATAAGTGCGTCATACCTACACATGGATAAGAATTTGCTGGATAGGCCTACGCTCAGTGTACGCTCAGTAGATTAAGCGAGCGCGTAAGGCCGAATTAGTTGAAATCGCGATTGAGCGAGAAATTGATTTAACATCAGCTAAAACATTAGGTGATATAAAGACAATTATTATCCAGGAAGTTTTTGGTGATAGGCCTGTTATGGAAGACAGTGAGATTGTTTCAGAGATAGAGATAAATGAGTTAAGTGTGGAACAACAGCTAGCTTTTAAAAAAGCTTGAGTACGAAAGAGAAGAACGTGCATTAGATAGAGAGAGGGATAGAGAAAAAGATAGAGAAACAGTGAGATTGTTTCAGGGATAGAGATAAATGAGTTAAGTGTGGAACAACAGCTAGCTTTTAAAAAGCTTGAGTACGAAAGAGAAGAACGTGCATTAGATAGAGAGAGGGATAGAGAAAAAGAAGATGGAGATAGAGAAAAGGAAGATAGAGATAGAGAAGAGAGAGATAGGGATAGAGAGAGAGAGAGAGAAGAGAGAGAGAGATAGGGATAGAGAATTCCAGTTAGCAAAATTGAAAGTGGAACATGAGTTAAAGTTGAATACTGAAGAAGTTAGACGAGAGGCAGGAAATGGGTTTAACATGTTGGAGACTTATAGATCAGTGCCTGTATTTGACGAGCAGGAGGTAGATATGTTCTTCCAACTTTTTGAACGGGCCGCTAAGCAGCTAAATTGGCCGCAGTCTAAGTGGACATTGTTAGCCGTGTCTAAGTTTAAGGGGAAGGCTAGCGTAGCTTATAATTCAATGAGTGATGAACAAGCAAGTCAGTACGACCTAGTTAACTCTGCAGTGTTGAGGACTTATGAGTTACGACCTGAGGTTTATCGTTTACAGTATAGCGAGTTGAGAAAAACGCAGGGTCAGTCTTATAATGGGTTTGTGGCTAAGAAAGCAGGGATGTTTGATAAATGGGTGGTTTCTCATGAGGTACGGTCATATACCGAGTTACGGGAATTGTTGATCTTACAGGACATTAAAAATGGATTACCAGTTAGCTTACGTATTCATTTAGAGGATCGTGATATCAAAAAAAATAGAGGAGGCAGGCATAGCGGCAGATGATTATGTGTTAATATACAAAGCTCAGGCAGTACAGGGTAGCGCTATACAACAGGGTGATAAGAAAAAAATTCAGCCAGGTTTTCCCCGGGAAAGTAACTATCGGGGAGAGTCATCTAGTTGGTCAGCTAGTCAGGCAAGGAATGCACCTGGTGGGCAAAGTAAGGATAAACCTGCATTATCAGCCAATGCACGAACTTTTCATCCACATTGCAGTTACTGTAAAAAGGATAACCATCTTGTCGGGGACTGTTTTAAAAGGAAACGCGATAATGCGCAAGTGGTCGGTTTAGTGAGGTCAGCTCCGTTAGCGAGAGAGTTAATAGTTAGTCCCATGACAGAGAAAGTAAACCCGTATGTGTCCACTGGTATGGTTTGTGATGTAAAACAAGAGTTGAGTCCTAAGGCAATATCAGTCTATCGAGACACAGGGTGTAGCCAGTCTCTTATAACGTCAGATGGTTTAGCTGGTATAGAGAATTCAGATACAGGACGTAGTTTGGCCTTAACCTCGGTTACTGGGGAAAATATGGTTGTCCGGTTACATAACGTTTTCTTGTGTTCGAAGTTTGTGACGGGACCAGTCACTATGGGTGTTGTGAAGGACTTGCCTTTTGAAAACATAGGAGTTTTGTTGGGTAACGATTTGACTAGTCGGTGTTGCCAGCCGCAAGGTGACCAGTTGTTAATTGAAGACAGCCCTTTACCCATAGAAGAGTGTGAGGTGGATGAGATTAGTTATCCTGCGTGTGTAATGATTAGGGCTATGCCGGAAGGGTAGCACGAGACCCAGAGGAAAATTGTGATTTGTCTGATATATGTGTGAGCCATGAAATTGGAGTGGATAAGATTATCAGTAAAATGGTAGATAAGTCAACCGAGGAACTAAATGTGGTGGAAACTGTTGACCTCCCGCAGAGTGGAAATGAACCAGTTGTGTTTGATACGGGGGACTTACCTTGTAATAGATAAGAGTTAATCCTAGAGCAGGGGGCTGATCCAAATTTGTTGGCAGCTCGCACTACATTGTTAATTGAGGGTGAGATGGAGGATCAGATGTCAGGTTATTATATGGACAAGGGAGTATTAATGAATAAGAGTGTGGAGAAGGTTGTGCCTGATAGTGAGGAATGTGTGACACGATGTAGAATTGTGGTGCCCTCTAAGTACCGTCCGACATTGTTATTGTTAGCACATGAGGACGTGTTTGCTGGCCACTTAGGCGGAATAAGACTCATAGTAAACTTGCCTCAGAGTTTTATTGGAAGGGAATGTTTGCAGATGTCAGTTAGCATTGTATGGCATGTCATGTGTGTCAGGTTGTGGGAAAACCAAATCAGCTAATTCCTCCCTATCCCCTGTAGAAGGTTACCATAGTTGGGGAAGCCTTTTCAAAAGTATTGATAGATGTCGTTGAGCCATTACCGAAAACGCGTCCAGGCAACTAATTCTTATGAACAATTATGTGCTTAACTACGCGTTTTCCAGAGGCGATTCCCTTAAGGATGGTTACCGCATCTGTTGTAGCTCGTGCGCTGCTTAAATACTTCACGTATACGGGTTTACCAGGTGAAATTCAATGTTAGATATACGACAGATTCGTTCTGCTGCATTCCACCCCGAGAGCCAGGGCGCAATAGAACGTTTCAACCAGAGCATGAAAAGTATGCTCCGCTGCCATTGTTTCGACAATGGTACTGACTGGGACCAGTCAATCCCTTTCGTGTTGTTCGCAGCGCGGGATGCGAAGCAAGAATCTTTAGGATTCACACCATTTGAGTTGGTCTATGGCCATTCAGCCCGAGGCCCTCTCAAATTGGTAAAAGATAGTTGGTTAGACAAGGATAATGCCGAAAACCTGCTGCTTTATGTAGGGAGAGTTAGAGATAAAACAAAATCAGTGTTTGATAGGAAGGCTAGCAGTCGGGAATTTAAACCAGGGGATAAGGTGCTGCTGTACCTTCCCATTAAACGGGGTTCATTGCAGAACAGGTATTTCGGTCCCTATGTTGTGCACAAACGGGTTAATGAGACAGGGTATGTGATAAACACTCCTGATAGGGTTAGGACAAGTAGGTATTGTCACATCAATTTGCTAAAAGGTTATTTTGACAGACTGCCGATAGTTCCAGTGTTACCTGTCCAAATTGAGAGTCACTCAATTTCCTGTGATGACGTCAAGACTGCAGAGATCAAATTAACCAACAGCCAGATTCTAGCAGACTTGAGTTCTTATCTACAGCACATTGCCAGCCCCCAGCGAGCAAAGCTGACTACGTTGATACAAGACAATGTTTCCATTTGTCAGGACTTTCCAACGGTTACCAATACCTTAATCCAGGATGTGCGCTTGGAACCCAACGCTACACCGATTCGACAGCACGCCTATCGGATAAACCCTGTAAAACGTACGGCACTGAAAAAGGAGATAGATTACATGTTGGAACACGACATTCTGAAACCATCAAACAGTCAGTGGGCATCACCTGTTATACTAATTCAAAAGGGAGATAACAGTGTTCGGGTGTGTGCTGACCTACGCCGTGTGAATCAACTCACCAAGGCAGATGCCTACCCTCTACCCCGCCTTGGCGATTGCATCGACCGAGTTGGACACGCTCAATACATCACCAAATTGGACCTATTGAAGAGTTTTTATGCCATTCCGTTAACGAAGAAGGCTAAGGACATTCTGGCGATCATCACACCTGACGGCCTCTTCCAATTTCGAGTGATGCCGTTTGGTTTGAAGACTGCCCCTGCTGCCTTTCAAAGGATGATGAACCATGTGTTATCAGACTTAGAAAACGTCAGTGTGTATCTGGACGATGTGGTGTTAGCCACCGACACTTGGGATGAACATTTAACCGGTTTACAACAAATATTCAGTCGCCTACAGAAAGCTAACTTGACTGTGAACCTGGGAAAATGTGAATTCGTGAAAGCTTCAGTGACCTACTTAGGTCATACTGTCGGACATGGTTGCGTCGCCCCACTGCAGGCCAAGACACTAAGCATCGGCCAGTATCCTGCACCGACCAACCGTCGTGAAGTTCGCCGGTTTCTTGGTATGGCCGGTTATTATCGTCGTTTCTGTGCTAAATTTGCGACGGTAGCTGCCCCCATCACATCGCTGTTAAAGAAGGAATCGAAGTTCCAGTGGTCAGATGAATGCGAGAAGTCATTCAACCGTCTGAAGCAGATGCTCTCCTCGTCTCCCGTGATGGCAGCACCAGATTACCGAATGCCTTTCAAGCTGGCTGTGGATGCCAGTGACGTGGGAGCTGGAGCTGTGCTGTTCCAAGAAGACGAAAATGGACTGAACAATCCTGTAAGTTTCTTCTCCAAAACGTTTGACAAACACCAGGTGAACTATTCCACTATAGAGAAGGAAGCTTTGGCCATGGTACAAGCTCTGAAACATTTTCAGATATACGTGAAATCGGCATTGCATCAAGTGGTTGTCTTTACTGACCATAATCCGCTTACTTTCATTCACAGAATGAAAGCCACCAACCAGAGAGTTTTCAGATGGAGTCTTCTTCTGCAGGAATTCCCAATTACCATTGAACATAATATCAAGGGCACATACAGTGTAATCGCCGATGCCCTGTCAGATGTTCTCGGTTTCTGTTTTTGTTTATATATATATATATATATATATATATATATATATATATATATATATATATATATATATATATATATACTATTGTATACCAGGGACTCAGAGACTCGGTGTGATTACTGGTAGTCACCTTATTATAAATGCCCGGATGCGTCGGTTAACGCACATTACGTTTTGTTTAAATGTAGTATATTTCCCTATTCCTAGAGTAGAGGAAATATCCTTTTTGAGGTGGGGGTGTGTGACGGGACATGCACTTATCTTTCGCCTGTGGCGATGTTAATTGTTTTAGGGGGCCGTGTGCAGCTTGGTTACGTAATACCCCCGCGCGACGTGGTAGAGCTGCGTCCCAATATGCACTTAGACCAGATGTGG
Source organism: Gigantopelta aegis (assembly GCF_016097555.1). Lineage (NCBI taxonomy): Eukaryota > Metazoa > Mollusca > Gastropoda > Neomphalida > Peltospiridae > Gigantopelta > Gigantopelta aegis. Next base: position 57,744,526 of record NC_054712.1, on the reverse strand, counting down.
AGGCCATGTGGCCAGTAGTTACGTAATAACTCCGGTAGTGCGGTTTACGACCGGGGTAATTCTAGCGAACTGGCGACAGTAAGTCTGGCCAGCTAAGAAAAAATACCGTCCTTGGGAGTTGTGGAAATATCACATGATAGGTGAGATACCGCGTTGTGCCCCCAGGCGATATTCGCTGTCTCTGAGATTTTTGAATAAATAGATAGGATTTTAGATCGGGGAAAAACATTGGAAGGCTGCCGGGGAACGTTTGTCCGACTGGACTGGTAAATATATTTTTCTGCTCTGTTGTATAACCTTGATGTGATTGATGTGACTTTAAATATTTTAATACTGTATTATACCAATATTCTTTAGACAGTGTCTCCGGTAATCTGACGAAGTAAATTGTAGGCTTCACTTTTCTAATATATTTATACGAGTATTTGGTAAGATAAAGCTTAGCCGCTCATCCTAGCGGACCTAGGTAAACTGTAGGTTATTGTCTTTATTGTGATATGTACCAGTATTAATTCTGTATTACAAGGTCACTGACTGAGTATTTAAGGGTTAATTAAAAATTAACCAGTTAGGAATAGAGTTGTAATTCCTTTATTAATTAAGTTCCCCTGGAAGCGTTTCTCAATTATCACACGTGTGTGTGTTGTATTACCGTGAAGTGATTAGAATATTGTGTAAACTAGACACCTAGTGATTAACTAATTAAGTGATTAACTCTGGGTTGTTATTATATTATTGTTGTTAATTAACTACTGCGGCAAGTACATTTGTCAGCGTAGTGTTAATACAGATTCCAAAGTGTATTGTGTTTTGTTGTGTTTTCTAGCGAACTAAACGTGCTATATTAACTATATTTATATAAGATCTTATCTGTGATTAGACCTAGAGCCGAGCCACTCGGTTATTAGACTGCCCGATACAAAGAGATATAATAGATATACAGTTAGGAGAGATATTTGGATAATCGTGTTTTATTCAGTTACGGGTATTATAGGATCCCCGTGACACGTCCCATTCTTTTATAAAAAATGTTGTTGTTTGTTTGTTTGTTTTTAGGTTTTTTTGTAAATAATTTCTGCTTGGTTTGACGTAAGAAAAAAAAGTAAAAGTGTTTTAGAAATAAAAAAAGACCGTTTTTGTGTACAATTAAGAAAATAATCGGTTTACAAATAAATAAAACTAATACATACATAGTAAAAAAACAAAAAACGACGCTTACAGCGTTATGCCCGCTATTTTGGTTCATGGAGTGGTGTAGTCTTCATTTATTGAGATAAGTCTGCCTATTTTCTCTGCAGTGAATGTAATAAAATAGAGTTATCTCGTATCAAGACTACACCAATCCATAAACGAAACTGGGCAGGTGGAAGGCCACTACACCCGTCTCTTCACTAACAACTAACCACTGTCCTGGGCAGGCACTCCAGTTAGCTGAGGGTGTGCCCAGAGCAGCGTGCTTGAATCTTAATTGGATATAATCACGAAAATGTGTTAAAACAAACAAACGTATTTGACAACAATATTGCACTAAATTTATAGAGGAAGAAGTCCCTCTGAAATAGGTCCAGTTTGCTTTTATAATGTTGACGGCATATCTTCTCCTCCCCTCCCCACTTCTCCTTTACAACTGAGACGCTTTGCATCATCATGTTATGATACAGTTCCACCATGCGAGGAGGGTATATCGTCAGGGGGTCCAACCTAAACCGTATGACACATGCTTGAACTTCGTATACCACTACCAAAATGGCGGATAAAGCTCGCTTCGCTACACGACGGTGAGTACATAATGTCTTACAGCTGCATGCTGGATGCCTTTTTGATTAAAATAATATTGTGATACGGCTCTAGAATGATTACTCTATCCATATGTTTACTTACTTCCCGATTTTGTTCAACCACAAAACAGCTATTGCAGAACAACCTCGTTGTTTTGACGGCCAAAACAAACGTGTTATGTTAAGGAAACGAGTTATATTTATATACTTAAAGTATCATGATGACATTTCGTATACCCTGGAAGCTAAATTAAGCAAATACGTTTTAGGCAGTCATTTTATAATTATCCATCCAAGAATTGTCTTATAGTTTAGGTATATCTTCGTCTGCTCCCCAGGGTGTATTTATTTCACCCTCGTTAATTAAGACATGAGCTTTAGTCTTAGGTGACGTCTTGAAAATTAACTAACGTGAGTGATATAGTATGATAGTCAACCTTTACGAATTGAGAAACGTATTTCATAAATGAGGGGATTTACATTACCTACAGTATCTTTCCTTCATCCACCTTGTAGTGGACACGTGCAGGTTGTACTCCATGAGGTGGTCCAGGATATATTCTGGTGAGAAAAGCCTCTCATGAATCTGATAAACTGACCTCTGAAAACAAGTCCTTGTTAGCGTCAGAATACCTCATACAGAATGAATTACCGTGACAGTGCCATTTTAGTGTATCTTTAAATGATACATAGGAAATGTTGTTGTTGTTTGTTTTGGTTTTTTTGTTGTTTTTTTTTTGGGGGGGGGGGGGGGGTTGTGCAAAAAAGGCCATTTTGAACGCTGCTTCTGAAGAGTGACATTGTTTCTGTTATATCATCAGTATACATGTCTGCATCAAGGGATGGTTGATCTAACACTTAAAATGTATTATTATTATTGTCACTGTCATTTACACTCTGAGATGTGAATGACAACCACTTCCTAAATCGCTTTTCTCTTTTCTTTTGTGATGATCTCTGCTGTGTAGTGGTGGTGTTGGAAATTCCTTGTTGGATGTTGGATTTACATCTATAGGTGTTGATATGGAAGATGTTTTCTTAAATGGACTGATGAAACACATTTATTTGTGCAATTTGTAAAGTCTGAGGAACGACATTTTCACAGCCTTTTGCCAGAATTGGATCCCCTAGGTGTCAAGACGGGAAACAACTGTCCTCTTTCGTGATTGGTAAAGGCCTAACTTACTGGCCTCTTTTTGTATCTCGCTATTACTGAAGAAAAACAACAACAACACCTTAAGTTTAAATATATAATCACGATATTTTAGGGGTATAAATTCAAATATAATTTTTTGAAGTAAACGACATCTTGGTTTAAACCCGGGGGAGCAGATGAAGATGTGCCTAAACTATAAGAAATCTCTTGGATGAACAATTATAAAATGACTTTCCAAAACGTATTTACTTAATTTAGCTCTCAGGGTGTACAAACTTTGATCATGTCACTTTCAAAGTATATAAATATAACGTGTTTCGTTAAAATAACACCAAAATATTTGATTGTGTTTGTTCAGATCGTCAAAACAACGAGGTTTTCCTTCAATAGCTTTTTATCGGTTGAACCAAAATCGAGAATTACGTAAATAGATGGATATAGTGGTATATACGAAGTTCAACGGTTGGACCCCTTGAAGTCGGGGTATGACCATGTTTTGAAAGGTCACTCGCCACAGAGTTAGTGGGTTTGGTAGTGGTATACAGTTCAAGCATGTGTCATACCCTTTACGGTTGGACCCCTTGAAGTCGGGGTATGACCATGTTTTGAAAGGTCACTCGCCACAGAGTTAGTGGGTTTGGTAGTGGTATACGAAGTTCAAGCATGTGTCATACGGTTACGGTTACGAAGACCCCTTGAAGTCGGGGTATGACCATGTTTTGAAAGGTCACTCGCCACAGAGTTAGTGGGTTTGGTAGTGGTATACGAAGTTCAAGCATGTGTCATACGGTTGGACCCCTTGAAGTCGGGGTATGACCATGTTTTGAAAGGTCACTCGCCACAGAGTTAGTGGGTTTGGTAGTGGTATACGAAGTTCAAGCATGTGTCATACGGTTACGGTTGGACCCCTTGAAGTCGGGGTATGACCATGTTTTGAAAGGTCACTCGCCACAGAGTTAGTGGGTTTGGTAGTGGTATACGAAGTTCAAGCATGTGTCATACGGTTACACCCCTTGAAGTCGGGGTATGACCATGTTTTGAAAGGTCACTCGCCACAGAGTTAGTGGGTTTGGTAGTGGTATACGAAGTTCAAGCACGTGTCATACGGTTGGACCCCTTGAAGTCGGGGTGTGACATGTTTTGAAAGGTCACTCGCCACAGAGTTAGTGGGTTTGGTAGTGGTATACGAAGTTCAAGCACGTGTCATACGGTTACGGTTGGACCCCTTGAAGTCGGGGTATGACCATGTTTTGAAAGGTCACTCGCCACAGAGTTAGTGGGTTTGGTAGTGGTATACGAAGTTCAAGCATGTGTCATACGGTTACGGTTGGACCCCTTGAAGTCGGGGTATGACCATGTTTTGAAAGGTCACTCGCCACAGAGTTAGTGGGTTTGGTAGTGGTATACGAAGTTCAAGCACGTGTCATACGGTTACGGTTGGACCCCTTGAAGTCGGGGTATGACCATGTTTTGAAAGGTCACTCGCCACAGAGTTAGTGGGTTTGGTAGTGGTATACGAAGTTCAAGCATGTGTCATACGGTTGGACCCCTTGAAGTCGGGGTATGACCATGTTTTGAAAGGTCACTCGCCACAGAGTTAGTGGGTTTGAGTTAGTGGGTTTGGTAGTGGTATACGAAGTTCAAGCATGTGTCATACGGTTACGGTTGGACCCCTTGAAGTCGGGGTATGACCATGTTTTGAAAGGTCACTCGCCACAGAGTTAGTGGGTTTGGTAGTGGTATACGAAGTTCAAGCATGTGACGGTTACGGTTCAGTCGGGGTATGACCATGTTTTGAAAGGTCACTCGCCACAGAGTTAGTGGGTTTGGTAGTGGTATACGAAGTTCAAGCGTGTCATACGGTTGGACCCCTTGAAGTCGGGGTATGACCATGTTTTGAAAGGTCACTCGCCACAGAGTTAGTGGGTTTGGTAGTGGTATACGAAGTTCAAGCATGTGTCATACGGTTACAACCCTTGAAGTCGGGGTATGACCATGTTTTGAAAGGTCACTCGCCACAGAGTTAGTGGGTTTGGTAGTGGTATACGAAGTTCAAGCATGTGTCATACGGTTACACCCCTTGAAGTCGGGGTATGACCATGTTTTGAAAGGTCACTCGCCACAGAGTTAGTGGGTTTGGTAGTGGTATACGAAGTTCAAGCATGTGTCATACGGTTGGACCCCTTGAAGTCGGGGTATGACCATGTTTTGAAAGGTCACTCGCCACAGAGTTAGTGGGTTTGGTAGTGGTATACGAAGTTCAAGCATGTGTCATACGGTTACAACCCTTGAAGTCGGGGTATGACCATGTTTTGAAAGGTCACTCGCCACAGAGTTAGTGGGTTTGGTAGTGGTATACGAAGTTCAAGCATGTGTCATACGGTTACACCCCTTGAAGTCGGGGTATGACCATGTTTTGAAAGGTCACTCGCCACAGAGTTAGTGGGTTTGGTAGTGGTATACGAAGTTCAAGCATGTGTCATACGGTTGGACCCCTTGAAGTCGGGGTATGACCATGTTTTGAAAGGTCACTCGCCACAGAGTTAGTGGGTTTGGTAGTGGTATACGAAGTTCAAGCATGTGTCATACGGTTACGGTTGGACCCCTTGAAGTCGGGGTATGACCATGTTTTGAAAGGTCACTCGCCACAGAGTTAGTGGGTTTGGTAGTGGTATACGAAGTTCAAGCATGTGTCATACGGTTGGACCCCTTGAAGTCGGGGTATGACCATGTTTTGAAAGGTCACTCGCCACAGAGTTAGTGGGTTTGGTAGTGGTATACGAAGTTC